>NC_056733.1:255622312-255829812 GCF_019279795.1 Protopterus annectens
GGTAATGACATGTGCAGGTCATAGGTGAGGTGTAGGCCATGTACACGTAAGACACCTATGCATAATGCATACTGTGCATATTTGCTGTGAGACATTAAACATCTCAGTAAAGTCAGTAGCTGCATCAATCACATGCAATGCACAGAGCAGCAGACACATTTGTGGCAACACTGTAGTGCACATTGGATATGCATAGTTTATACAGCTGTACACAACAGAACACGTTTATCATACGCAGTACACGAAAACATGCTACATTTGGCATTACCACACACCCGCTGTAAGGTCACACTTCAGTATCCCACATGTCATGCACACACACACATGATGCACCTCAGGGGTAGAGGCGTACCATGGGGCTGTGCAACACTCTTCAACACATAACACAGTCATGTCAGGCAATGCTGCCTATTGGGCACCTCACACACCCATGTACAAAGTGGCTCTTTGTGAATGTAGCCACGGCACTGCAGTTCAGGTACAACATGCTAGGCGGTGGTCTTGCACACATTAGTAGCTGTGAGTGACCACAAGATGCATGATGATGATGGCACAGGGTACTACACCCCATGAAGCTACAGTGACCACAGTACTACTCAGGGCAGTCTTCGCTGTGCACCTCAATGTTGTGTGTGTGCAAACATCTGCACCTATACACAGTATGCATAGCATGTTGTGTGTGTGCTTACATATGCTAGTATACACAATATGCACAGCAGTCACCATCCGAATAAAGTGTCACATATATGTCATGGAATGCTAGTGGGTGTATAGGTCACATGACATACATTGGGTATGTGTGATGTTTAATGTTGCAGTTGTGTAGCATGCCATGCCATGGCTGGCACTGACATATCTGCAATATGTCCCACACTCACCATAACCACTGTACACTGGCCATGTCGAGCATTGGGATTCCTTCACATCAACATGCACCACTCATCCCGTGTGTGTACATAGCATGCATGTGCTACACCTGTGCCCACTATTATCTGCTATGGACACAGACACTGTACTCAGACATGGAAATCTATGTGTCACACAGATGATGCATGCAGCCATGGCATGTATACCTGTGAGTGATGGTGCACAGGGCATTGCAGAGCTGATGATACTTGCACAGCAATGTTGTGTCCAGGTACACATTGTGTTCCAGGGTGTAGTCAATCACTGAACAACTACACAGTTGCATCAAAGCCATGTACACTTCCATGAAATAGGGGCATCCACACTTGCACTGCATGGTCTTGTGCAACACATATTCTGCATGCTGACACATGTGTGGTGACTGTTTGCCTTGCGATACTGACACCCACCTTCACCCACTGTAAAGTATGTGTTGGATTGCTTTTGTGTGTGTGTGTGTGTGTGTGTGTGTGTGTGTGTGTGTGTGTGTGTGTGTGTGCTGCAGTGAGGAGTGTATATGTGTGCATGTGTGCATGTGTTCATGTGTGCATGTGTGCATGAGTGCATGCATCATGTGCAGACTGTAAAGTGTGTTTCCTGTCTTCCTCTCACAGGTGCTGAGTTAGGGGTGGCCAAAAGCAGCAGGGAACCTGAAGCCACTGCCACGAATAGTGGTGATGATGAGACAGGTATTATGATGGCACAGGAAGGTTTGACAGGGTCTGTCATTGGTCTGCCAATCGACAGTACACAGCATGCAACCCCATCTATGCGCACACTCATACTGTCAATACATCCCTCACCACCAATGGCAATAGGTGAGGGACAGCATACAGTTGGCATTGACCGGGAGAGTGTGGTACCCATGGCACTTGCATCCCCTCACAGCAGCCATAGCCGGATTCCTGGAATGGTACCACATAGGCGGAGGTCCAGGGGTTCTCGGGGGAGCACCGCTGGTCGTATTGCCCCTGGCAGATGTGCCCTCACAGGTCTTACAACGTCCAGTATGTTCTGGGCTGTAATGCAGGCTCAGGCACATATGGAACGGTACACCAGACAGGGACTTAGGGAGCAAAGACCCCATTACACTGCTATCGATGACAGCATCCGTGACCTTGCCGGTGCCATCCGGAATTATACCGAGGTCATTGATAGATGTTGGGGGGAGACAGTAGTTGCCCTCCACAATAAGTCTTCCATGAGCCAGGACCATGTGGGACGGTTGCGACGTCGACATGGATGCATGCAAGCAAGAACAACAGCTGGCAGTGGTCGCAGACGGCCCACAGTTCACAGCCACTCCGGTAGTGGCAGTACCAGCCCAGGCCATGCTGGGGTTGGCCTGTCCATTGACCATCCCAGTAGACCACGTGCACGTGGCTCTGGCCAGTCCCAGCAGGGACATGGGTCCAGTCATCATACCTCTGCTTGTGATGACAGTACCCAGTCGGGGTTGGTACCCAATACTGTCCGTAGCACCCCTGCCAGGCACAGGTACTGTGTCCATGGCCGGAGACAGTGATCTGTACAGCCTAGCAGGTACAGTCTGTGGCTGCCCCACAAACTACCGTATATGGCAGCCACATGGTGGAGCTGTGCGCATGCAGACACACACACATCAACCAAACAACTAGGGCTCACGCATACATACACACGTTACATCAATGTTGGCCCATGCTGTACTGTTGTCCTACACACACACACACACACACACACACACACACACACACACACACACACACACACACACACACAGACATGTCGATTGGATGGGTCAATGTCAGGCTCTGGCAAACAACAACACACCCTGTGCATATGATGATACCTGTGTCACCTCCTGTCATCTGTAACATTGATGCAGGAACAGGCTAACATGGTGCTGATGCACAGGGTGACATTATAGCAGTGTAGCAATATTAGCAAGTTATCAACAGGAAAGTGTAATGACATCCTTGTAGGTATGTCTGAGCAGGCATTATGCATCACAGCTCTGATTGTCAATGTAGCATTGTTTACACCACTGTTAGGTCAGTGTATGTATTGTCCACCCATGTGCCACTTGGCTGAAGTGTACTGTGTTGCCAGCATGTGTTCCTTCTTTGTTTGTACCACCTGTATGCTACATTACTAGTTTGTATTATTCGTAAAAGTTTCATCTCTAGTTTGTATTAGCTGTAATGTTTCCTCTACTACTTTGTAATTGTTTTGTTTGAATCTCTTACTCTTGTATAATTATCATGTTTAACCTATTGTAACTTTGATTGTTTGAAGCTTTTCTCCCCAGGACTGTATTGAAAACGGGTTCTTCTTGGCCCAATGGACTATCCTGGTAAACCAACTGCAAATAAATAAATAAATAATAAAAATAGTGAGTTGACAGTATGTGTGTGATGTGTGCAGTACAGATTAGCAAGTGTACATCTGTGAACATGGTGGGTGCGCACTGTCTGCATGTACGTGCATGGTGGACACATGGGATGTGTGGCATACCCTGTTGTACACATTGTTAACATCTCATAGTAACTTTCAATGGCCAGTATGCATTCTACTACAGTTGTGTACTAACATGGGTCCACATGTGTGTATGACATGGGTTGACACTATGCTGTGGGTGATACTGTTAATATCTGTCAATGATTTGTGGTCTGGTAGTATACACAACCTCAACAGCATGACTATAAGCAATCATTGGATGATGTCCTGACAAATGACACACAGTTGCAGGGAATTCAGTAACAGTTGGATCTTTCCGGTACTATACTCGAACACTAACCAGTGGTATTGACTGCCACCCATTCCTGGGACCACACCTGTTTGGCATATAGCCCCCTTAGGTACATGCAAACACACTAGGGATGTGTCCATCCACATCTGGGAATGCATGCATTGTCCTACAATGCATTCCCTGGATGGGATGCATATCTTACACAAGGGTATCATACAGACAGATACCTGTTGTATGATACATGCTGCATAGCAGTAAGCCGGCTATGGCATAGTCATCCACATTTACTATACATACTATCCCATCAGTGCCACATTGATGGTAGACCTCAACATGTATGTTGGGTACCAATGTGTACATACAGCCTCATGTTATGTCATGTGTCCCTTGGTATCCACATATCCATAGGTATTGTGGAGTCCCTCGGTGTATCACATAAGACATTAGAGGTCTGAATGCATATCTACAAGGCAGTTGTATACCTATACAGACTGTCCATTATTGACAGTCATTGTTGTGTATGAACATGTCTGAGATATACCCCAGGCATATACCCTCACTCACACTACTCTTTAGTAACTGTCATGGGTTTGTGTGGCACAGATGACCTTGGCCACAGATCACAACAGTGGGTGGCCTTGCCACATACCTACATATGTGACCTACGATCTGAGAAGCAGCGGCACAACCTGTCAATGGAAACAGATGTATTCATGTGGTATGCAGGCTTCACACCTATGTACTGATTGAGGAGACATGTACACATATATATTTGCCATGCAGATACCTGATGTGTGCAATGCACTTACTGTTTTAATCATAATATGTCCTACCATAGTAAAACCAAAACCCACACTGCATTGACAAACAGTGACACACATACTGTCAGTGTTTGCAGGATTCCAACCCCTACCTAACTATGTTATGATACTAGAGAGAGAGACGCATTAACATGGTGCACTATTTACTTTACTGGCTGTTTTCCCTTCTCCTGCTGTATTTGTAGGATGGTGACATCATCAGACTTTCCAAAGAGGAATGTACCTCTTTTCGTGAGTTTTCACAGTCTCCAAAAGGGGAATACCTCTCAAAGGAAACTACACACATACGCACACTCACTGTCAGTGTTTGCAGGATTCAAGCCCCTACCTAACTATGTTATGATACTAGAAAGAGACGCATTAATATGGTGCGCTATTTGCTTTACTGGCTGGTTTCCCTTCTCCTGCTGTATTTGTAGGATGGTGACATCATCAGACTTTCCAAAGAGGAATGTACCTCTTTTAGTGAGTTTTCCCAGTCTCTAAAAAGGGAACACCTCTCAGAGGAAACTGCACACATACACAACCCCCCCCCCACACACACTGTCAGTGTTTGCAGGATTCAAACGCCTACCTAACTATGTTATGATTCTAGAGAGACACGCATTAACATGGCACGCTATTTGCTTTACTGGCTGGTCTCCCTTCTCCTGCTGTATTTATAGGATGGTGACATCATCAGACTGGACATGGTGATGTGTGTACACTTTGTTTTATGCCATTCCAGGAATGGTCCATGTGGGTCAGCAGGTGTCAACAGCTTGAACAAGACCTCATAATCCTTACCTTGTGTGATCTATCTGTGAACACATTGACATTCCGTCATATGTCAACACATATTTATGCACAGCTTGTTGGTTTTGTGGATACTACATGTGTCTGGGATGTTGATAAAGGGCTATTCAAAGTCTAAGTGAGACATGTGTAGCTGTGTTCAGTGATGTATGTCCTGGGTGGCTGCCTTGCAAACAGTCTAGCATGTTTGGGAACCATGATCCGCACATGAACATACCACAGTTGGTAGGGTTGTGTGTATGTCAGCTTCCAATAGCTCTGTTTATGACTGCAACCATGATGGACTCCATGACCTTGCAGATCAGACTTCATAGGCGTACTGGACTTGACTTCCCATGGTGTGTTGTGCACCAACACTTGTGGGGAGTGCCATATGTTGTTGTAACACATTCAATGGTTCCACATCCTGTGTAGGGGGTGAGGCTCAGCTGACTGTTCAGGTGCAGGATCTGTTTTTTCTGTAGTTTGTGCATGACACATATTGGGAATCAATGTATTCCACTTGCTGCCATGCTTTTGGCATTGGTGGTAGCTGCTCAACCATTCTACATGTAATATCTCCTGGTATGATGATATGGACTATTGTCAGTGGGAGGTGGGTATGTACATATGGGCCTGTCTGTCAGGATGTCGGCATTGTCAGTCAGGTACAGTTGGCCCTGACTCAGGACACATATGGGTGTACATTGCTATTTATGACATAGCTAAAGGAGGTGTCATGATTCAGTCTGGACTCCTTCTCAGCTACTCTTTACAAAACACCAACAAACATGAGCACTAATCCCTGTTATACTCTTTTACACACTTAACACCCTACTGATCCTTTGTGATCAGGCTACAGAGTATGTCATCATAATATCCTGGCATGTCCAGGGGTCGGTTTCGTGTGTACTCGCCAGTCCAGCTGGTGAATATTGTGATATTGACACAATGTCACATCTGCCTCATGTACACAGACAACCCTCTCCTCCTCCTGACAAACTCAGATATATGTGTGAGATGCACCTATATAGACATACAGGGTGCTGAACTCTCTCGACCCATGACTGGCACAGTCTATCAGGTGGTGAATGTAACCACACACACCACATATCAGTCTCACATATCTTATAGCGACAGCACTCAAACCACATTATCACACATAGACATACTCGGATGCTGTAAATGAACTCTGCCTAAGTAGCACAGACTTCAAAGCAGACACACACACAACTGCTATCCCACTACAATACCCACATATCACATAGTTCACAATGTCAGTGTGCCACACAATCACTGCCCTTCGGGCTAAACAACACACCTAATACACTTGTAATAGGCGACACTTATTGTCAGATACACTGACGTATCACTCACCAGCCCGAAAAAGGGAATAGTCACTTTGGGCTGTCTGTCGGGTGCCAGGATCTGCCACATAACACATGCAGTCAGGTCACTCCAAAGCAAGTACAGGACTGGCACCATCATTGTCCATGCTGGTGCGTAAAACCTCAGACATTACTCCCTGGACCACATGACATGATACATGAAGGAACACTCTGATCATGTAGCCCAGACCAGTATGACCCTGACCTTGTCTAGCATCTTACACCCACCAATTATGATGTCACAGTATACAGACAAACATATCATGTTTAACAGTTGCCTAACAAATTTGTTTCATTCATAGGGGATACAGTGTCTGCCAGCCTGTGCTGACATGCTCAACATGCCACGTAGCTTCACTATGGACAGCTTGCACCTGTCATCCTTGGACTTTCGAATGCTGGCTAAGGCTCTTGCTACCACCATAGTGCCTTTTTTAAGCAGGGCTTGAAAGACAAACCCAACTCCATAGACATTACAGGTTAAATGAAACTAAGGGTAATGCTGCTCAACACCAGATGTGTTACCCTCATATTGCGGCCACTCAGGACTCTCCTCAGTATTGAGGATAGCGATATCTGTGCACTAACAGATGCCTGGTTCAGGATCACTTATGCACACCAGCACTACCAGGTTATGTTTCATACCATGCTTTCTGACAACAAGACTTGGAACAGACAACACAACTAGGGGGTGTATCCATATACATCACAGATGCACACACCTCCAGGTTAGTAGCACTGCACAAAGCATCACAGACCATACATATACAACTACCATTGTGCAAAACTGCCTTTCAGTTTGTTGCCTACTACAGACCACCCTCCCAAACTCAGGAATCACACTCGGCTTTCATGGGAACTATGGAGAATATGAAGGTCTCCACAAACACCATTATATTGGGTGACTTCATATACACAAATATTGACTGGGGATACTACTCAAGCCCCAACACCCTCACACAACAGTCTCTACAATTTGTAGACTCATATGCTATGGCACAACCAGTCAGCACAGCCACAAGGGGGAATACATATTGGACCTGATCATCACCAACATGGGGACTCTATGTTCCACACCAGCGATATACCCCTCATTGGTAAGGTCAGAACATACATGTATCTCACTGGACATACATATACCCTCCACACACCCATCCTGGGTAATCTTGGTGAACTCCTCATGAGCCAAGTCTCACTTCACCAAAGCAAGGTGGTATCCTTCAGAGACCCTGAGACAGTGGCAAATATGGCTCACACTACTGAATGCTTTACATACAAATTCTATGGACACCTAGTGGACTGCATGGATTGTGCTATCCCAAATAACAACAGGACTCACTCCTCCAATGGCAGGGGACCTGTCTGGTAGACCCCAGTCATTAATAAGCTGTACAACATCAGGAGGACGCTACTACATGATAGAGCACAATCCCAGAATGGGAAGGCATCTGTGATCTGTACTAGCAGACGGCTATGATACTCATGAACTTTTCTAAGCGCCGCTTCTACTGGACAATTGCACCAGACATGTAGGACTATCACACGGCCTTCTTCAGTTATGTCAGGAATGTGGGTGGACACTCATTGATATGCTGTGAGTTACTGCATACCAACTAAACTTACCCTGAACCCACTGGCATTGCCAACATCCTGGCAAACAGGTTCAGTGCAGATGTCTCCCCCCATCCCCCCTAAGGAGCAACTATCCATCCTAACAGAGTATAATCTCCCTGACATCACACAGTAACAGGTGAGTGCTGCCCTCCCCAAAGCGTATATCACAGTATCAATGGGACCAGATGGTGTCCCGGCCTGCATCTTACAGGAGCTTCATGACAGACGTAACCCTTACATTACATCACTGTTCAATATCGGAGTTACTACAGGCTATGTACCCAAGGAATGGCATACAGTGACTGTGGTCCCACTCCACAGAGTTGGTACCACAATGGACCATAGACAATATTGCCCTATAAGCCTAACTAGCCTGTTCTGCAAAGCTATGGAGCGTATTGTCATGGGACTCATACACATAGACATCGGGAACCTACAGACACTGTGTCCTACACATTTCAGCACTGCTGTGGGCAGATCTTGCCTCTTGAACCTGTTTGTATTCTTTAAACGGTTAACAGGTCCATCGACATAGGGACGGTTGTCCACACAGCCTACCTGAACCTTGCAAAACCCTTCAATACAATAACCCACTGGGACATTATGCATAGGCTCACCAGCATCGATATGGACACATATCTCACACAATGGATTGCTACCTGGATCAGGGATAGCACCCACATGGTCAGAATTGCAGGTGCCATGTCTGACTATACACCAGTTACACATGGCATCCCACACAGCTCGGTCCCGGAACCTCTCTTGTTCAGTATATATTTGTCTGACGTACAGGCTATTACAGGGGGAATATGGCTGAACATGTTCTGAACATGTTCGCACTTGACTGCAAACTGAGTGCCATGATCAACTCTCCAGCTGCCACATGCATACTCAAACAGGGTCTCACAGAGCTGGATGACTGGTGCCTGAGGCATGACCTACAGCTAAATGCCATTAGTTGCATAGTCATCCCCTTTGGGAATAACAACACGCCCACACATTACCACATAGGTAGCACTCCATTACATACAGTAGGAGTTGTTAGGGGTTTGGGGACATGACTTGCTCGTACTGTCGCCTTTGACATTCACGTTGCCAAAGTGGTTGGACACACCTTCTATATGGGCCACCTTATCCCATATGGTTTCACATCTAGATCGAGTGAGGTCATTGTGCCCCTATACTCATCACAACCATGCTTGGTTACAATGCCACATTTGGGGTGTACCTTACCCGATACCTGCAGCAACTGTACTGGCCACAGAGGTTCCTCACCAAGCAGATCTAGGGACTCACACGGATGCCCTGCACAGTTCGGATGCAGTAACTCCAGCTCTACTCAGTCGCTTACCACCTACTCGGATATGATGTGTGCCTGTTGTTTACAGATATACTCAACCCAGAATTACTGGACATGCTCCACCTCAGGATATCCAACTCCCTTGGAGCTACACACTCCAGGGACATATACCTCAGCACAGATGTTAATAAGACATGCTGGAGATGCAGATTCTTATCCCAGAGGCTCCACTCACTCCAGATTGTAATCCCAGTTTCACATAGGCAGAGCCACCCACTGACCACCTACAGGAGACATCTTGATGACTGTATGGGTGATCGTATGTTTACCCCTGGGATATCTTCTGTGTCCCTGCTAGACAGAGGCACACTAGCCTAAATGTACATGGGCTATCTTGTGTGACCTACTATTCACACACACAGTATAGTAATCTGACAGGGTTGCGAATGCCAAACACACTCTGGTTAGGCTTGTATATGCCCTAGGGCAGATAGCCTAGTATCGACCTCTGAACCTATGCTAATGTTCAGGATGCACAATGTTTATTGCTGATACTGTTTGCAGGTCTTTATCGTCTTTGCTTTACCAGTTTCTATGAGCAACTTTGGTATCTGCAGAACATATTTGATTATGACAGGGTTCCACTATATTATAGATGTGCCTGTTGTCATATAACTGAGTGCACAGGGTGGATTGCTGGATAGTGACAGGTTCCTGGGTTAACACATGAAACTGCCAGATATGCGTGGCCCACTGCTGTACTCAGACATGGCCTAAGTGTGTGAGCATGCCCAGTTCAGGCTTTCCGTGTTTTGTTGCCTGACATTTGTCTCATTTATTCAAGTGTGTGAGCATGCCCAGTGTGACCTTTCAGTATGTTGCTATCTGAGGTCCACTACATTTGTTGATGTGTGTGAACATGACCAATATTAACATTTATACTGTGTGTGTTGGAAGTCAGGTTCTGTTCTTACTGCAGGACTCACCTTTGTGTCATAACTTGACAGGGATTATGCTGTGCCTGCAGGGTTTCCATGAGATACTTTGCATAGACTTATCAACATTCCTTCATACAGGCTGACCACTGCAATACTGTCATGGTTTTAGTGGTTCAGTACTTTGACTATAGTGCACAGTATCCTGGGTTCGAGGCCCATCACTGCTTTATATTTTCATACTGAGCAGACCAGACTGCTTAAGGGCCAGTTAAGCAAATATGAGCATGTTGGTTTTGTTCAGCTATGCCCTACTTAGACCAGGCTTGTCCGACATTGCTCAATATTCACCAACATTGCTGGACGTTGCCCAATATTACTCAACATTGACCACAGTTGTGCTAGTTGGTGTGTGCGATTTTGTTTGCATATACTACATGGTGGTAAATGCTGTTTAGCACTGCTTTATATTGCTTAACACATGGCAATCATGCCTTAGATGATGCTGCAGGGCTGCCTATGTCGGATGCACATACTACACTCCCTGCACATGTTTGAAAGCAGGTAGTGTCAACTTAGGCATGCCTTTTACTATATGTGCGAGTCAGAGAGAGGTATCATTTCCAGAGTTCCTACTGAGCCAGTGTATGTGCTATGCGTTGCCTCTTTGCCAAGGCCAAAGCATACTGGGCATGCCTCCTTCTGCCTACTGGGGCAGGCTCAGGTTGTTCCTCCTCCGAGTCATGCTCTGCCTGTGATGGCAATGGTCAGTGGCTGTTTGGCCCAGGCCTATGCTGGTCCTGCTGCAGCTGTTTTTGCAGGATCATATTATGTAGCATAGCACATACCATGACAATTTGGGTACATGTAGTTGGTGAGTACTGCAAGGCTCCACCAGATGTGTCCAGGCACCGGAACCATGACTTGAGCAGCCCAAACACATGCTCTATTACATTACGTGTTTGTGCGTGTGCCTCATTATGGTGTTCCTGTTCAGGTGTGTGTGTGTGTTTCTGATGGGTGTCATCAGTCACAGCTCCAGTGCTTAGCCAGCATCCCCCACTAGGTGACCATGTGGGATGTCCCCATTGGCAAATGTCTGGTACAGCTGTGTCAGATGCCAGATATGGGAATCATGGTAGCTTCCAGGGCAGCCTGCACACACATTCAGTATTATGCCCTGAGCATCACACACAACCTGGCAGTTGATGGAGAGGAAGCCCTTGCGGTTGAAGTAGACCCTATCCCGCTCGCCGGTTGGTGCTTTGATGCATATGTGTTTGCAGTCTATTGCACCCACTACTTCAGGGTATTCCACTATTTGCTGGAAGAGACGCATATTGCTGGCCAATACCTCACAGGAATTGGGGAAATATACATGATCACCGACATGTGCTGACATGGTATCCAGGAACTGGTGCAGTACCCTGGATGCTAATTCCTGTGATATCCTCATCATATCACCAGTTGGTCTCTGGAAGGTACCTGTTGCTAATATTCTTAGGTCAACACATACCTTGGTTTCCACTGGGATGGGTTCCCCTCTGTTGGTTCTGTGTGTGAGGAGTGGCCTGCACAGCTCAACAATTTACTGCAGGAGGTCTCTGTCCAATCTATAGCGCTCCACTATCTCCAGCTCATGTAGCCCCTGGTAGGTTACCCTGGGCCTGTACACTCTTCTCCATCTCCTCACTGTGGGTTGTCCAGCAGCATTTCCATTGTCGCCACCCTCAGCATGTTGCACATGTCACCTTATAACAGCAATTTGTAGAAACATAATGGACTGTTGTTTGCAGAGTTTTAAGTGCTAGGCTGGGCTGGGCTAGTGTACTGCCTGTGTAATTGCCTGATTCTGATTGTTTTTACCTGCTAGCTCTGCTAGTACTCCCTGGTAACTTCCTACTATTTGTTGTGCTTCCTTTTTCCTTTCTGTTTCCTCAGGGGGGAGCGCCGCGCACACAAGCTCAAACACGCGCACACCAGCTAACACGCATGCACACATGCTTACACGGACTAAAACTTGCTTATTCGGGTTAAAATGCACGCACACCAGTGCAAACGCACTTACAACTCTTTAATCAGCCTTATACATGCTTACTCCGGCTTAAACACGCGCACTCACGCTTACACGTGCACACTCTGTCTTACTCGGGTTTACAGGCAGGCACACGGGTGCATACCCGCTCAGCAAAAAACTTTGGTGTTATCCACGGCATACACCTTCCATTTCTTGCCTTTCCCTAGCCTACCTGTTGACACACCTCTTTCCATGATGTGTAAATGACAGCTGACACATGCCACTCTGCTCCAATGAGCTTCATTTCTTTCATACATATCCCCCTCGTGATGTCACCTATCTTCTACTCTGTTACCCCCCTTATCCTACTCCTACACTCCACTGGCTGTGCTTATTTGCTATGTAAACTTGCGATTCACTATCCTAACCCTCATTTACATAGGATTGCCTACTAATGCTTGGTTACATCTCTTAGACTGAGATTCCCCCCTTAGCAACCTCTATTCGGTGGCCATGTTGTCTTCAGCCTGCCATTCCCTTGCATTGTACATTAACAATTTAAATAAGATCCACATTTGTGGGTTTTAATTTTTAGTTTTCTGGGTTTTGGAATGCAGCCTGTTTGCGCGGCGCTGCGTTACGCTTAAACATCGGAAATCGGAGAAAAAAAATATTATTTTTTTTTTTCATATTGCATCAGGAAACATTTCCAATGGCCGTATATTTGTCCATTGGCATGCTTCCTGCACTGGATGCAACCTTTATTTGGAGCTGTCACGGCTCCTTTTTGCTATTTGCAGAACGGTACTCAGTTGTCAACTGAGTACATTTCTGCAAATAACACTGCTCTTACTCGGACAGGTTCGGATTTCCTGAATCGCAAATCTACCTCATTTGCATGTCTTTTGCCTGCAATTGAGGTAATTTGCATATCCCAGCCCTGTTCGTGTAAGAGCCGTTTTAGGAGCTCTCTTGCACGCCCCTGTAGGCTGTTCCTGGATCGCTCATCGGGCATGATGGCTGCTTGGAGTCTTACTCTACTCTTAGACTCCATGCAAACCATCATGAATCCGGCCCACTGTCTTTGTAAATAACAATGTACATCTTAAGAGTGCTCACCTATTTTTCATGAAGAAGAACATGCCCAAAGGTCAGATGGTCAGAGCATCTAGACTAACCACTGATGGTAAATTTAAAGATGAACTATGTTTTATTATCATAATGTTTGTCATCAGAGGTTATAGTGAACCTGTTTTAAAAGTAGTTCAATAAATATTAGCAAATAGAACTGCAAAGCATACTCCTGTCTTGAATTTAATTAACCATAGTTATAGTACTGTAAATTCCAAGATTGGCCATAATTTGTCAAAACACAGGGTTAATTAAAGCATATGTGTTGATTCTTGAGATTTTTGTAGATTATTAGGAAAGTGGTACCCAGTAATTAGAATATATAAAAGAGGAAATCAAGAATTTTGATGAGTGGTTGTTGAAAACCTAATTCTCCATTAAAAAAAAAAACTACTTCCCTAGAACATTTATTAGTAAAGGTATGTTCTAAGATAGCATGATCACTAACTAATAAAAGTAAGGGCACAATTATAATTAGAACAAGGTATTAAATAGCAAAAGTCATTACACATGTAAATCTAAGTACATAATTTACATTGCAGTATGTTCTATATGTGATTCATTTTATGTAGGTATGACAACAAGAATGTTATCCAAATGTATCTTAAAGTATGTGCATGCGTTTAAGGCAAAACATGGAAAAAAATGCTACACCAGGTATAAAGGTCTTAAAACATTTTTATTTTATGCAGTGGATCATGAAGATGGTGATATACATGAAGGTGATCTCCCTAACAAGTTAGAGAGAAGAGAAACAAAATGGCAGCTAAGATTGCATGCAGATAAAGCACCAGGTTTAAATGCTACCATTAACATTAAATGTTTTTTTTAAATCATAGAACCAGATTATTATCTTTAAAAAATAGAATTATATTATTTCATATTTTCATCTAGATGTTTACAATTCAAATATGTTATATTCAACATTTTATATTTATTGAATACATATTCATTATTTGTTAATTATATCACATGATGCATGAGCTTGGTGAAGTTATTTAAGGTGTGGCTTATTGATTGATTATATTCTGATGAAAGTCTGTTATGTCTTGAAGATGAAAGCACTAAAGAAAACTTGTACTCTGAATAACTCTGAAGCCTGATTGAGTTTCTTTTGTTTGTTTGTTTGTCTGTCTGTTTGTTTCAGTTGTATATACTCTTGGGTCAAGGTCCACATGGTCTGTGTAGTGTTCAATTAAAAAAACACTTCCTGATGTATTCTCAATTCTACCCACAAGTCAGTCAACATTATTTCATTTTTGCCTCAAAATGTCAAATGTACAAGTCACCTCAGGCAGCATGAAACAACTGGAAAGACTACCTGCTATTTCATTCAATAGTTCAAGTAAAACCATATAAATGTTGTTCTTGTACCCCAAGATAGCAGAAAGACATGTCATAAGCATCACTGGCTTATTAGATGTGGGAATGCATTCATAAAGGCTGTCATCTTTTAAAAATAATCCACTGACACAACTTAATTTGTTTTATTTAAAGAAATGGCAAATCTGTTCTGGATTCCTTGCACTGTAGCTGCAAGGAGTTCCAAGTTTCCAAAACAGAAAAGTCAGCCACTTTTAAGAAACAAATGCTAATAATACTAATACTAATAATAACAATAATAAGCAAAGAATACACAAAAAAGCATTTTTATTTTTCTTCTCTACATTTGGTGTGTGTGTATGGGTGTGTGTGTGGGGAGGGGGGTAAATACTGTATGAACCACCCATGATTAATATAAAGCAACAGCATCCTTGGAATTCTGAATGCAGCATTAAGAAGTCTAAATGCTTAAAACTTTCAGCATCACTTTATTTATTTTAAGGAACACACACAAATACTTTGTGACAACATGAAATTAAATGTTTAGCAGACTGTTGTTTCCAATTCCAGTACTATTTTACAACACTGACTTTGTCACAAGCACTTTCATTGTAAAAAGTGCATGCTATGAACAGTTAATACACAAACTCAAGTAATCACAGTCATAACAAAACAGAGTATGTAGCAGGCATTAACCCTGATTTGCCAGTAAAGTTATTTTTATTAGTCAAATATGAAAATGCTTTCAACATGCATATTGTTGTCGGGAAAAGTTTCAAAAATATGGAAAATAATCTGAGAAGAATAAATAAAGTGTTACTATTTCTATATAGGAAGAGATAAAAAAGAAAGAAGAAGTGGTTAATATTCCTCACAAAGGGGATGGTTTGCATCAATAAGCTATCAGCCAATTGGGTCATCCCTTAGGTTGTAAATAACCAATAAAATGAGAAAAATGGAAGCAAAGGGTGTCTGGGAGGTAGCTATCAGAAATCTGCCAACAGAATATTTGAAAACAAATCACTGTCTAATGATATGTGGGCAAATCAATTCATTATAGTAGCAGCTATGATGGCTCATTTTTTCTACATTCAAATAATTTTTTGATTGTATTTGTTACATCCAGGTTTGCAGCTGGTGGTAAGTCTGATTTGCCCATAAAACTCTTTTGTCTTCATTTATGAAACTGCAGTCACCACTCATATTAATGTAAGAGACAATTTCCAGAGTATGGAAATGAAATTTTGAGAAATGCATATAGGAGGTGCTATGCTTATGCAGAGCAACATGCTAAAAAATTATTTTGATGTTGTACAGGTTCTCATAAAAACAATCTTTCAATTTACACGTGGTTTTGCAAATACAGAACTGCCAGAATGAGGAGCATATGACAACAGAGATGACCCCCATGGTTTTGCAATTGAGGACATGCAAAAACCTTGTCATGGTCAAAGTTGCTCATGAAGGTGCATGTGCTGTTGCCACCATTATTTGCATGGACCCTACCACATCCCCATTGCATAGCTTTTCTGTTTCCAGCACCCTATCAACTAGGTGCAGAGTATGGAAAATGACTGCAAATCTTTCTTTAACTATGTCAGGAAGTTAAGAACTAACACTTAACAGTGTCCAAAGGAAATAGCTAATATCCCAGCTAACAAATTTAGTGTATAATTTACTTCGCCCACAGTTATAGCTATCCCACAAGTTCCACAATCCCAGCCACTCCTTTTAATTACTATGGAACAAGTTATCTCAGCTGTTTCAAGAAGTAAGAAAACCTCATCCATGGGCCCTGACAACATACTAGGTTGCCTGATTATCAGTGCTAAATATGACCTTTTGAAACCCATGCTTAAACTCTCTAATCTAGACCTCTCCGTTGGCTACATTCCTGAAGCCTGGAAGACAGCTATGATAATGCCTTTACACAACAGTAGCCCAAACATAGACCCTGATAACTATATACCCATTAGTTTCAGTAGCCATATATGTAAAGCTATGATCTCAGTCTTCATTAATCTGGACATTGAAAATCCCTGAACCCTGAGCCCTTATCAATTTGACTTTATCACAGGAAACTCCTGCCTCTTTCAACTCACTAATTTCTTTGAAAAAGTAACTGAAGCAGGGGATAGTGGTTATGCAGTCGTATAGCATATCTAGACCAGGCCAATGCCTTTGATACTATTCTCTATGCAAGCATTACTGATAGATTTGTAAATCTGAATATAAATCGTTATGTTGTGTGATGGGTAGCTAACTGGTTGTCTGAGAGAATCCTTATGGTTACAGTAGCAGTTGCTACTTCTGAAAGCAAAACAGTTACCAGTGATGTCCCACAGGGCTCAGTTTTTGGCTCTTTCCTATCTGATATTTATTTCTCAGACCTTTAGGCCAGCACCTCTGGCCTATGGTTAACTAAGTCTGCAGATGACTGTAAACTTGGTGCTGTTATTCTATCTTCAGCTGCTTCACAATTGCTCCAACATGGCCTAGATCGTGTTAACAACTGGTGTAAGAACAATGGCCTCAACTTAAATGTAAAAAAATGTAGCACAGTTCATTTTGGTAAACAAAACCATTTCACTTACTGTATAGGCAATGTACCCCTCCAATCAGACACTATTGCAAGGGATCTGGGTACTGTTGTTGATAATTTCTTATTATTTGACCATCATGTCTCCACAGTAGTTCGGAAAGCCTTTTATCTGTCTCAACTAATTTCCAAAGACATCTTCACTAGATTCAACGAAGTCTTAATTCCCCATACTCATATTTTTCAGAAGCATTATTGAATATAGTGCATCTTTTGGCATGTATTTATCTAAACATATCACATAACTTGAGAGATCTTGGAGATTCATATCTAAAAAGATCAGTGGCCTCAAAACATTTTGGTATCAGGAGAGACTGGCAGCTCTTTGTCTGTACTCAATCTCTTACAGACTTTTCCATGGAGATCTATGTCTAGCCGTTTGTGCAATTTAAGATCCATCCCTATTTGATTTCCTATTTCTTTGCAGAAAATGGTATATCAAATACTCAGTTAAAGAATCTAAACCTTCATCTGCAGATAAATACTACACCTTAGCATGATAGATTCACATCCTAATGTATCCCTCATCTCTGGAATAAACTTCCACTCCATGTCAAGCAGTGTAGCACCCTTGCCACTTTCAAGGTAAACCTATAAAATTGGATGTGCTCCTCAAATTCTCTGCAGGTCTATCTTGTCTTGCCCTTCTTGAGGCTAGAGGTAAATTTTGAATAGGGTTTTAGGCTAGGCTTGAAATGGTCTGCAGATTGACTGTCTAATAATTACTTATGAACCTATGATCCAGTCTTCACTAGATACCTCCCAGAGCCCTGTTGCTCCTATTGGTTGCTTTCTCATCAAATACCTTCCAGAGCTTTAATGCTCCAATTGATTCTTTTTTATAAGCTTTTGTAACTCAAGAGCTGACACCATTATTTGGCCACCCAGAGGAACACACAGCTCTCTAAAGGATCCATGCTGTCCTATAAGATCCCTTCCCCTTTTTAATCTCTTTATGTATAAAACTGGTATTACAGGAGATTTCTAAAACAGTCTGAAGTGGTCTTTTCTGATGAAAGTGTGTATAAAAATCAGGATTACCTCAGTGTTGTGTCTTCATTTTTCTTGCTTTACATTTGATTATTTCACAAGATACCTAGACAGCTTTGTTTTCATTTTCTACTTTGAGCGCCATGGACTCCAACCCATTGTGTTGAATCAGTGCATGTATATCATCAGACAAATTTTCATGTCTTTTTCTGTGCAGTTGTGTTCAGGCTGCCTGTAAGTTTGTTTTTGTTAATCGTAAAAATTGGATATAATGTGTGTGTGTGTGTGTGTGTGTGTGTGTGTGTGTGTGTGTGTGTGTGTGTGTGTGTGTGTGTGTGTGCGTGCGTGTGTGTGTGTGTGTGTGTGTGTGTGTGTGTGTGTGTGTGTGTGTGTGCGTGTTTGTTTTGGGGAATCTGAATCTGTCCATAGATTTGCAGGAATCAGTTACATGTGAGAGGAAGGAGGAAGTATTGATACTAGGTCTTTTTTTCCTCACATAGTGTTGTGTGACTTGGAAAAGAACGCTACTCTTCAAAAGGAACCTTGATGATCGGATGGGAGAAAGGAAATTCACCCCTGGAATCAAGTAAGTCACCCTGCTAGACAGGGGTCCAGGAAAGTAAATAGTGTGGGAAGAAATAGCCAGGGAATTGTTATGGCTAGGCTTGTATAGGCCCTAGGGCCGATAGCCTAGTACCAACCTATGAGCCTATGAACCTATCCATCCCAGTCATCTTCCCCACTACCTGGTCTTATCCTTATTCCAGAATTATCATTGCTGCAAATTGATATACCACTGATTCAGATCTGTGGCTGAACTCTATACCACTTGACTGTCCTCAGTGCCTTCTTTTTCATCTTAGTATCACTGTCCCTTGTGAAGCTGGTATGTGGTAACCAGCTGTACCCTTTCTGTTCTTCTTACAATAGTTATCATGGGAGTGATAACCTAATGAAGCCTCTTCATGTCAGTGTGAGCCCTTTGTACTCTGTGCTTTATGAAATGCTTCTAACCTCATGCTCATGACATCTATACAAGAATCTCACCAGTACAGTAAACAGTACAATGGACACTCTCATATGCAGCTTCATTGGATTTCTCTTCTGTTTAAACACAAACATAAAACTGATTCCTTCTAGTTTAATCATGCTTTCTGCTAATGAATGGTGTAGCCTCTGACAACATTGTGTGAGCAAGAATGCAGATTACTTTTCAGTTAGTAGATGTTTTACAGTGGTTAAAACCAAGGTGCCCAAGGTTGCCATTTATATCACAGTGCTTGAATCTTCTGTTAATCCATGTCTTCGCAAATGAGATAATGTTGCAGTTTACTGTGACCATCTAATAACTGCTGCAGTAATATATTCACATTTTAGACAGCAGTACTAAACATACTGTTGCTTGTAAAGACCATTTGTTGTTTTTTCTCATTTATGCTTACCATATGCAGCAATGCAGCCCACACTCTGACCGAAACTAATTCTCTTTGTCTGCAAAGCTTATTCCCTAGGAGGCAAAAATCATTGAATTTCTGGCCTACAAATCCTTCTTTCCTTTGGTGAGTTACATAATTTTAGTAATGCTCCAAAGAATCTAAAATCTGATCAATGCTTCTAGCTGTGCCTTCTTCCAAACCAATATGGGGTTTCGAAGTACTTTGTGCTCACATCAACCATCACACACTCAATACTTTCCCTGCCTTGTTGTCCTAACACTCTCATGTCATTTAAATCTTAAAACATGGACATAATATGGTGGTACATGCAATTCTGATTTGCAACCAAATTAGTGATACATTACTGTATATTAACTGTTTATATTCTGGTTTATATATTCAGTTTGTAATGGCATGTGTATTGTCTGTGCTCAAATTAGACTGAAATTATTGTACATCTGAAATGTGAGCTGTAGGTTCTGAAATCATCTTGTCTCTTCTAATGCATTGGCAGGTATTGTGTTCTTTATATGTGACTAAGGCCACTTATATTTCTGAATGTAACTGGAAACAGTGTATGTCAGAAAAACACTGCACTGCCAAGTATATATTTCATTTGCTTACTTAAACCAATAAGAAAACAATTACATGAACATTTTAAAGTAACAAAGAAAATCTAGGGCCTCTCAGGAAAGCTAAAATAGTATTAAGCAGTATGACATCTGGAGTCCTATCATGCAGTTCACCAACCCTTCTAATTTGTCACCTACTAAATGACAACCACTGTCACTGTGTTTCTTAGCTGTTTTAGCTCTTCAGCAAATAACATTTTTAACTTAATCTTATTTTTGTTATTTTATTATTTTTGTTCTCTGTGAGGTAGTCATTACTGTCTGCATTTCACTAGGGTCAGTTTAAATGACTACTGATAGTTCTTGTTGACATATAACCATGTTTGGTCCGTAATTCACATCCCAAGAGAAAACAGTAATATCCATTTCTTACAATGATGACTTACAAAGGCAAAGTAGAATACATTGATATGTTTGGTATTGAAAACAGAAAGATGGATTATCTTGCTAACCAGGCAGGTAGATTAAATAGTAAAAAGACAAATGTGGCCAAGTAAGCTAGTTGACAGGTAAATAAACAGGACGAAAGAGAGACAGATATGTGTAGGCATCTTCCACACAACCTGTCTTAAGTTTACATTTTGGTCTGTTAATTCTGATACTTTCCATGCTGGCATGCTAGATTATTCACCCTACAGAATTTCCGACACTTTGCCTCAGTTGTAAGTTATTATCATGCACATTTAAATTATCACTTTACAAAAGTGATTTTATCTTATGATCACTTTCCTGCATCGTCATCTTTGCAGATGCACAACTTATTCCAAATGCTTTCTTTCCAGCTCTAATTCCTTGTAGTATAACATAAACTCACTGTAAAATAGGTCTGTCATTTAGGAGATTCACACATTCATAGTTTTCTCCATAAAAGCATTCAATCAGTTCATTGGTAGGCAATGATTTATTAGTTTTACATCTGTTTTATTACACTGTATGCTAAGAACAATACACCTTACTAGGAATGTTATCCTGCTCCATCTTACTTTTGTTATCTTTCTCTTGAATGTAGCTTATTTATGTATGTATGTATGTATGGATGTATGTATGTATGGATGTATGTATGTATGCACGCATGCCTGAATGTATTGTGCTGCTTTCTGGTTGCTCTGTAATAAAATTTGCTGCAGACTACAGGACACATGCCAGCCCGCTACAGAACTCTTTCTCCTCCTCTAATACATCATCATAATGCAGAACTGGATGACATAGAATCAGGAAGTAATTGGACAATTGCTCAGCATACAGTAAACAGAAATACCAGTTTATTAAATTTAATAAATGCAGGTCTACTGAAGTAACTAAAATATGAACTACACATTTTGGAATAGGAAACTCAGTTTACACAGTGAGGGCATAATTATAACAAAAAGAAATGGTTAAAAAAATCTTTAAGGCCTCACTCCCCTATGGACCTGATGAACTTGGAAGTATCTTCCTCTACCACTCCAACGCGCGCACACACGGACATGCACACACACACACACACACACACACACACACACACACACACACACACACACACACACACACACACACACACTGAGACAGACACACACATACACCTGTGTTTTCCTAAGTAGCTATCTCATCCTTTCTTATAGTATTATAGTTGCTCACTGTCTGAATGTATCTTTGCTTAAATAGCAGCAGTTAGAAAACATTCTTCTCACATGTAATTCCCTTTTGTAGCCCAGCAGCAAGTTCATCTATCATTGTGTCCTGGCACTCTGATTAACAACATCAAGACAACCATGACAATATTTAAATCCTCTCCCCTGGCTGTGGCCATCACCTTCTCCTACCACTAGGACCATTTCATGGATTGGTGTATGATGTCTGTATCTGTGTACAGAATGTTACATTTATTAACATTTTTTATTCACTGATGTTCAATCCAAATTAAATCTTATCATGTCCTGTCCCTTTCTCCTGAAAACAAGCTGTGGCAGCATATAAAGGTCATGCAGCCCACACTGTGTATTTGTTCCCTACATACTCAGAAAGGTGTAGATTCAACACCACACATTGCTCTTGCCCTCCATATAAAATGCCATTTCCTGTACCAGTAAGTTTGAATTCCATCACTGTTTCTGACCCTGACACATCTCCTGGGAGGACTTTGCAGATATATATCACCCTTTCTGTGACAAACCACAGTTCTTTATATAGCCTCTTGAGATTGCCACTGTCTGTGTTGACATAATTGTTTACACTAGCATCAGCACAGAGGTACATGTTTCCAGCTCTTCTGCAACAGTGAATAAATATTCATTCAAGACGGAGGCAAATGTAGGACTGCTTAAATATACCCCTGCCTTAAATACACCCAATTAACAACCTTCCTTTCACTTTGCTCTTTCTACCAGACATCCACCATCTCAGGTGCTTCATGGATCACTATTGTGTTAGACTTTTTGAGATATACAGTACAAAAGATTGCTGAATTGAAGACAAGCAACAGTGCCTGTACCTTACAGATGCTTTTCTTTTGTCCCAAACCCAGAGAAATCAGTGAGAAGGCCAGTTCCATTCTACATAGGAATAAAGCTCCTATTATAACCAAGAAGACCTGGGTTCAACTTGCAAACCAATTCTGTGGAGAAGCCTGCTAGTAAGGGTTGGAAGTAAGTAGCTGATGCTGGTATGTCCATCACAGGAGAGTTGAGAAAAGGACAATGGTATGTTCCTACAGCATGAGAGACACCTAGTAGACAAATGGGTGTTACAATGTGCAGAGTGAGTTTCAGAAAGTACCACAACCTGCCTGTGTGTGACTGCACTCTGTGGCAGTCACATGTGCCCATGTACTGCAATGTATTTCCTGGCCAGAGATAGGGGAACATAGCATAACACAAAACTCTTGGCTGTTCCAACATCATGACCTGCCTGCCTTCAGCACTCAGCCCTGACAATAATTGGTACAGAGATGAAGTTACCAGTGTTCTCTCCATAGTGAGATGTGAGGTGTGGAATGTGACAGAAGATCCACTGGGGTACTAGTATGGATAGATCATTTGATTAGTATGAGAAAAAAAATATATAAGTACATTTTTTCTACCTATTAAGCTATGCCAGATGGGAACTTATTCCTTGGTGGCCTTCATCTCAATTTTCTCTTCTTTAAGAAGGCCTCCATTATAAAGATGGCAGCAAAACTTATCTTGGTATGTCCTAGCTACTCCCCAAAACTGGAATGAACAGTCAGATTTGCTCCTAGTTCCATCCTCCATTCTTTACTATCACTTAATAAGATGTTAATATATATATTTCTGCAGGTCATCTCTTCAGTGTGTGTGAAATCTTGTTCCCTGTAAACAGACCTGCATTAAATTCTTACTTTTAAAATTTATTATCCTGTTCAATTCCTTCAAGTTAAAACATGTTCAGCTGGACATGATGCAAGAGTATTATGCATGTGTAATTTCTTTTCTCTTTTTTTGTGGATCATACTAAAACAATGAGTGAAAAGGTCATTGAAAAAAACAATCACCTTCCAAACTCTTGTATCAAAGGCATATAGGATATATGCACATGATCCTTATAAACATCAGGTATTTTAGCTAATTGGCAATTCTGAATGCCTATGACCTGTTTCATCATTTTAATGGACAATTTCAGGCCAATAAAGCTAAACCCCACTAGCTATGGATATGCATATTTCAGCCTTGTTATGACCTCATCAGTACAGCACAAACAGAGTGTCTAACTAAACATTAGAAACACAGGGCTGTTATACTCAGCTGATGTCCACTATCATTAGGGTCACTGCAAAAATATCCCAAACAATAAACTAAAACAATGGGTAAGAAAGTCACTGAAAACCCAATCAGAAAAAAAACAAAATGAAAACTCCAGCAACACTAGAACTTCCACTGAGTGACCTCCCAAACCTCTTGTATCAGAGGCACATGGGATATATGCAAATGATCCTTATGGATCTGTGTGGCTCATATAAACTTTTTTCTTTTTTTTTACATTCTCTTGACTTTGCTAAGATTTACTTTCAGGGTCCAATAAGTATGGAGGTAAGAAAATAATCGGTTTCACAATGTACTGATTGTTTCCTTTCTGTGTAGATATGCAATGCTGGAGGTTGTATATACAAGAGAGAGGGGTAGGGGATAACACCTGATTGCATTGAAGGGTACAAAAGGAGCTTGCCCCAATAAACAAGATGTGCTTAATTATTATTTATTTATTTTTTTTACGTTTTGAACTTTTTATTTTGTATTACTCAATGTAGTTGGTCAATCAATGTAATAAGGGTTCCATAGATGAAATTCAGTGTGTTAGTTGACCTAAAAGCTGGTATTCATGAAAGCAGAGTAGCTCTATGGCAAAACAGCTGATATACCTGGTCATTCAGTCTCAATTACATGCACTTGTCTTTTTTGAGAGAGCAAACTCTGAAGGCATTATTTAAATCCTTCTGATGACTAGTCTGATGTAAATGCAGAATTTCTTTATCTTTTCTTCAATATTTTTCATGTAATTTTTTTTTTTTTTTTTTTTTATCATTCCACTTCCTACTCCCGATTGATCCATTTGTTACTCAGATAGAAAAAGAACCCCCCGGCCCATCCTTTCCCCCATAGAGGTACATCCTTCTAACCAAGTAGCACATTATTTGCATTAACCAAATAGTACACTATTTGCATCACAGAGTTTGCTAGACTCCTCATGCTGTGACTGTAATGAGCTGGGCTGGCTTCCCCACCCCCCAAGATGGGTGAGCTAGCATCAGCTGCTAAATCCCATCCTCCTTGCCTGGTCATGCCAGTGCCCATGCAGTAAGTCAAAACAGCTGATATACCTGGTCATTCAGTCTCAACTACATGCAATTGTCTTTTTTGAAAGTGCAAACTCAGATGGCATTACTTAAACCCTTCTGATCACTAGTCTGATGTAAATGCAGAATTTCTTTATCTTTTCTTCAATATTTCTCATGTAACTTTTTTCACAGGGGTCTGAATGGAGAGATGATAAGTCAGCAAGTATTGCTAAAACGCGAATTCATCCTCAAGTCTTGGTAAGTACCTTCATGAGGTGGACCCTGTTTTTCACAAAAATCTCACCAAGATAGCACTGATATATAGATTGTATTTATATAGCATATATCATGGACAGAAGTAGGTCAAAAATGAAAAAAGATAGCTGGGTGCACAAGATCAAGGATAAAAAAGTGCCCAGTCCTGGTAGACGCACTAGTGCCAAGACTTAATAAAAATGACAGTGTAAAATCCTCAAAATATGGAATTGTTTCTACAGTGGGTAATCACCTTGGCAAAGGCTTCTACAAAGGGGCCAAGCCAGGCCCTGGGGGAGGATGCCCCCCTGTTGTAGAAGGAAGTAGCAGTCCACAAAGAATACAAAAACTGATATGCCAAAGAAGAGCCATAAAGATGATAGAGTGGACTACTGAGGATAAGAAAGAAAGTATGTATTGTTACTATTATGCAAAAAGCCCAGAATTTCCAAACACAAGATATACAAAAATATTAAGGGAGAGAAATTAGAGGAAAGAAACATTCCACAAGAAAAACTGTCAGAAACCTCAAATAAAAAATTGTGTTCATTAATACAACAGATTTGTGAAAATCAGTATATAGACCAAGAAACTTTGATATGTTTGGGAAAAAAGCATCTGAGGAAGTGAGAAAATATAAACAAAACCTAGACATTTTTGAAGTGCTGACATCAAAGATTGAAACAATACTAATTTCATGAACTTTAATAATACTTTGACTTAGGAATGGCATCCATTCCTGTCATGGTAATAGAAACCCAAAAGACTTGGAGAAATTAAAAAAAAATAAGTCAAACATAGATCATCTGAGGCACAATTAAGTCTTTATCCCTCTACAAAATGGGACCAGGGCAATGACACGTAACTATTGATACAAACATTTTGATCCCTTATTCATCTGTAATCTATTTTAAGAATTTGTGGGTATCCTCTTTTCTTTTCCTTACATATGTTGCTAACATATAGCTTTGTTTTACCTGATAATACATTCCTAATGTGTACCAGGTTCTCAAACCCTCACTCATCTGTACATTTGGTGTAAACTCTCTGAGTCAACTTTTCACTGAAAAGAAAAAAAATCATTTTAAGGTTCATTACCAGCTGTCTAGTATAGCATTTTATTAGTCTTCAATATGGCTAAAATGAGTGTAGTAGGCTTTCTGAATTCCACATGTCATTGTACAATGATGAATGAAATTCCTTTTCCATTTCTTCCATTTCCCAAGTCTAGGTATTGCATTTTCTGTCACCTGCTGTACTCCTAATGATAGTCTGCACATACGAAGGGGCCTCATATGTCTGTTTTTCTTGGTGGCACCATTTTGTCAGTCAGAAAAAAACAATCTGCAGATAGTATCTAAAATTTATGGTCTTGCAATATGGCACCATCTTTCATCACTATGGTTATATTTTCCATCATTTTTTTATTCCTCATAGATAAACAGAAAACTTGTAGCCTAAGTACTCTGATTGGAACTGTTGATACTTTCCCAGTAACTAGAGGTACCCACTAGAGTTTAAAATCCCCTACCTACCTACATTGGGTTTCTAATGCTCCAATGCTTTCCTGTTGAGTGTATTACCCTCTGATGACCAAGAATGATACAGTGAAACACACTTCCTCAATTTTAGAGTTAGTCCAGGAAAATGTCAGAATAATATAGCCATTGATTAACAAATAGGTTCACTAAAATCACTGTAGAATATATTGCAGGACCTGTTTAACACAAATTAAGAATTATAGAATTTAGAAAATGAATAGCTGCAAACACAAAATGCATTAATATCCATCTTAACAAGATATCACTGCATAGGGAAAGCAATTAATGAGGCTAGCAGAATATCTGTTTATGCCAGTGCATGGTTTCTCTTAGCGCCAGGGGTGCATAACACCCAATTTAATGAAAAGCCATTCTACCTAAATGGGGGGTTTGCAACCTTGGTGTTAGTTATTTCAGATTATACAACGACCCCACGTTAATATTCAAAAATGTGCACGCTGATCGGTCAGCGTGCACGTTGTAAATCAGAGTTATAGTAATGGAAAAAGTCCAGTTGCCAGGACTTTTTCCATTACTATAACTCTTTTTTTACAGCAATGGAGAACGCAAGATCTCCATTGCTTCACACTGTCTCTCTATGCTAAACTCCTTTAACATAGCGAGACAGTTTGTAAAAAGCAACGGTGATCTTGCTTTCTCTGTTGTTTTTTTCAAAACTGTCTCGCTATGTTAAATGGGTTTAACATAGCGAGACAGCTTTAAAAAAAGCAACAGAGATCTTGCTTTCTCCGTTGCTTTTGCCCACAGCTTTGATGTACTGCATAGGCATACACATGTGCAGTACATCAGAACTGCCGCAGAATACCAGACAGCTGCAGAAGGACAGCAAGGAGGCATTATACAATGCCATTATTTAAGAAAAGTAATTATTTTTTTTCTTAAATAATGTCATTGTATAATAGCAATAACCCACTTCTAGGTGTGGGTAATGCTGGATTTACCCATGGTTGGCTTTGTTTGGCCACTCAGGCTTCGCCCTCGTGACCAAACCACACCAACCATGGGTAAATCCAGCATTAACCACACCCAGGCGTGGGTTATTGCTATATTAGGGGATGCAAGGGGCTCCTCTTACAGGGGGTGTGGAAGGCTTATCACTCTCTGGAAAGGAATTAATTACAATTTGTTGAAATGGAGTTAGTGGATCACAGTTCAATGAGAAAATATATTCTAGGGCTTATAGACTGAAAATAAATAAGCAAAGAAATCACTTACCAGTGAAAGGCTGTTTTGAAGCAAAAGTTAAAGGAGAAAACAACTAGTAGCTTGTCATGTATTAGAGGGAGTAAGATCTTATCTACTGGGTCATTCTACTGCAAGGCCACATGGAATGATGCAGTTTCTGAATTTTATAAATTGCAAGACAAACATATTAATAAACTAGAAACTTATTAAAATGACTATTGACATTTGTTTATTGGCACAAAGAGATTTAACAAAATAACTATGAAATAAAGAAACTTATACAACAAAATGTAAAACCAGTAGCTCAGTCATTTAGAAGACTACTACACAATTTGACAAAATGTTCTAGTGAAAAATAAGACAATTTTGAGGAAAGGGACATCGCTGAGAAGGTAACTGTAGCAACACTGACAGTTTCACCAATGGTCATTCTTTCAAAGCCAAAGAAACTAAAGTAATACAATGTATAGCTATCAGCACTGCATGCACACAATATTAATGCACATTTATCTAACACCAGAAGTGGATGATAAGACTGAAAGAACAGGTGCCAATATTTTCAGAAAATTTCATTTAGGGTCACAAGTTCATAAGATCAACTATCAAGATCAGCTGACATACCCTTATCCTGATATTTTGAATTTCCCACATTTTTAAGAAGGTTAATATGTGATTTGTGGTCACTGAAAGGGACGTTTATTCCAGAATCTTGGAAGGTATTTTAGAATGTAGCTGTCATTATTATTACCATTATTATTATTATTATTATTATTATTATTACCATTATTATTATTATTATTATTATTATTATTATTATTATTATTATTACTACTACTTATTTTTAGTATTAGATTCTCCGGTCTGCTATTAGCTCAACTACTGGTACCTTACAGGAATGCTCTTTCATGTAGAACTGGAACAGATGTTATCTTAATGACAAGCAGCAGTTATTTCTATGTAAACTATAAAAATAGCATATAATCATAATTACAGAAACCTTTCAGAATAGTTCAAGTTTTCTAATCCCATGATTCATCTGTAAGGAGTCATTAAACCTTTCAACTTGTTTAATTTGGCTTGTTGAAGAGCACAGCACTGCATTCAGTACCGGTATGTATCTTTAGTGCAAATATACTTTATTTTATAAAATACATGCTGTCAACGCAGATACAAAGTTCATCGCTAGAGTTTCAACAATCTTAATAATGTGGCTAAAGATTTTAAGGAACTACACACAGGAAATTTATTAAGACTCTTGGTCTTATTTATCAAAATGTAATTGAAGGAACTCAACATGCAATCAATTTTGTAAAGCAGATGTTAAAAACAAGATGAAATAGCATTTTAAGATTTAATATTTTATCCTAGAAAGGTGTTACATAAATTTGTATTACTACTTGTTTCTTTTTGATGTAATCATTAATAATGAGGGTGTTAATAGCAATAGTTACTGTCTGACATGTCCATGAATCACGTTATGTCCCAAATGATACAATGTGCATTATGAAATAAACCTCACTACACCACTAACTCTGTTTTACACTGTGATATAGTTTTATGATACCTATAAATTAGTACAACAATTTCCCTGAAGTAGTTACAAATGCTGTTTACAATTAAGATCAAATACTCACAAAGTACAACTATTTGCAAAGGACATACATATTACTGCATTTTCAATCCAGATAGGACTTTTGAGGTACAAATAACTACATTGTCCAAATAACGCCAAAAGCATAGACCAAAGTAAACTGAAGTCTAAGACAATAAAACTGAAAATACTTTTAATTTTCACAGCAAACATGTTTATTATTCACCTGACCTCATCAGATTGTAAGTATGCATAAAAAGAACAAATTTTAAATAAATCATGAAAAAATCACATGACATTAAGCAAGCCAATAGAGGCTATGCTAGTGTTTCATTCTACTTTTCTTAAGAAAGATTTAAACAATATCTTTATCATTCAGACCTGGATAGCAAAAAACATTCAGTTTAATTTGCCAACAATATTGACGTCAAACGAGTCCATCTTTGGCATCAAACCAATTAAAAGCGTGTGTTCAATAATCTATCACTGAAAACTTGTACCCATGAAAATTGCTATAAACAGAATGTCAGAACAAAGCATTACTTGTGCCATTAGCATGACGCAGCTGTAGTGGCACTATACAAAGATAAAGCAGGTATTTCTTCTGTGATGACATCATACATGAAATTAAATTTCAGATCTAAACCATTTGGTAAGCAAATAGTTTATGCGCAATATATGTAACAAACATACATTAGATATGACTTATAAGGCATGGGTAAGGAGGGTTACAGTATAGATGTTAGGAATAAATAAAACTGAAGTAAGGACTGTGAAACACTAGTGATTAAGTAGATAAAATTAAGGTTAGAAGAGGAAGAGGGAATTGTACAGCTGATGACTCAATGATTAAGAAAAAAGAGGAAGAAGTTTATAAGAGAGTGGTGGAGAGGATTTAAAGGTGATAGATAAAGATAGAAGATCAGAAAGAAATTGAAATGTAATGTAGGGATTAAGATAGGAAGGTAATTAAGGAGGAGTGGTGGAGAGGTTTGTTGTATTGAAGAGGATAGAGGTTATAAATGGATAGGTAGTATAAATGGACAAAGGAAAATTGAGTTACCCAGGTGAAGAGAATGTGCACAACCACATGTGGTTTAAGTGTTATTTTAGTAAGGGCTTGAAGGCAGAAAGTTACATGATTTGCTTTGGGTATGTTGGGATGTTGTCCCAGTGTTTAGATACATAATCAGAGTATAGCGAGTTACCTGCTGAGTTGTTAGATTTTATGCGATTACTAAGAATTTATTGGTTGAACAAAGATCTCTGTCTGGAGAGTACTGCTGCAGGGTATCTTTAAGAGCTAGCAGTACAACAAAACCAAAAGGGTAAAATAATGAATGCTGTTTTAAAGGCATATTATGATAATTTTTTCATGATTGGTATACGTATGTCATGTTAACTTTTTATTTAAATAGGGTTTTGTTTTCTTTGTTATGTTTTTCTCTATGACGTTATTAGCTGAGGTGCTAAGTATAATATGCGATTTAATAAAATGATTGAGTGATTTTTTTTGTCATTAATTCATATTTATCTCTTAATGCTAGAATTTTTTCTGCTGTCTGTATAATATTGTGTGCAGTAGTGCATTGTAAGTATGTTAAATAGTTGAGTAGGTCAAGGCCGTTTAGTTGTTTCAGGGCTCTACAATGAGGTGCCTTGTACAAAATGATGGCAGCAAACATAGTTACTTTATTGTAACAGGTAAAGAGTTTAGGTTTAATTGTAGCATTTAGGTTTGTAAGAATAGGTGAGGGATTTAAGAAGGTCAATATATGTACTAGTGTTTGTCTTGCATTATCTGTCAGGTAGTGCTTAGTTCTGTAGTGAAAGCCAGGTTTTTGGTATATATTTTAATGGGTTACAATATATGTTGGTCAAATTTGAGATTACTGTCATTTAAGGCACTCATAAGTTTTGTTTGGGTTATGATTTCAATTTTGAAGTTGTTAGATGAGATTATTTTGAAATATTGTGTTTCCCTTTGATATTATTTAGGAGTGAACAGCATTATGAGTAGTGCTGCAGGATATAATGCTCATAAGCAGTATTTTTTTTAAGATTTAAATTATTTGCATCTTTAGCTAAATTTTAATAGCAGTGAAGGAATTTTGGATGATGTCCATAAGTGTTGTTAGGAATGAGCTTGCAGATATAGGACCATAGGATCATAGGAGATTACTAGGCTATCGACCCTGAGGTCATTTCAAGCCTGGCCATTTCATCCCAATGTAATGCCATAGAAATGTCAGTTAATGCCCAACACTGCATTTATTAATGACTGCCCATTTCCAGGAAGGTTGTGGGTGCTATTCCTGGTACGCATTTATGGTACCCCATCCACTCGTCCAGGTTCCTTTTAAACAGTGTCATAGAGGTTTCACATGAATAGGTAGCCTATTCCAAAGATATGGCAGTCATTGGGAGATAAATCTGTAGTCATTGGGAGATAAATCTGTCCCTCCAGCATGCCCTATTTAATTCACAGGCCATATTTAGGTCCATGGAATGGGTGGTCCTAGTCCCATTTGATTTACAGATATGTTTCCCCTAAGAAGTGTATATGATACAGAGTATAGTGATGGGGACTTTAGTCAGTCTGTGCATGGCACATGCTAGAGTCCATTGATCTTCTTTGTTAGAAACATCTGTGGTCTCTCCAATTGTTGCAGGTGTTTAGCACGGTACATGCCTAACAGGGTGTTATACTCAATTATGGGCTGGATTAGTGCCGAGTATAAAGGGGTTATCACCTCTTTTGCTCTTGAGGTAATGCCTTTACTAATTAAGTGTGCTATGTAGAAAGCCTTCCTTACTGCAGTAGACATGTGGTGGTTGAAGTTACGGTTCCCGTCAACTTGTGAACTCAAGTCCTTTACCACTTCATGGGTACTTAGGGTATTGTTATTGATTTGATAGTGTGAAGGAACAGTGTTTGTACTGAAGTCAATGATGACACATTTCTTTATATTCAGTTTGAGATTGTGACTAAGACACCAGTCACTGGTCTGCTTAAGACTCTCCTGGAGTATACTGACATCATCTTGGGATTCAATAATTGCACCTAGTTTGCAATCGTCTGCAGACTTCATCAACCACAACCCCTTAGTTTTGACCTGAACGTCTGAGAAGTATATAGCAAACAGTAGGGGACCCAGCACTGACCCCTATGGTACCCCACTGGTAACAGGTCTGCTGGTTGATGCTGAGTCACCCACTTTTGATAGTGTGTGCCCATTAGCAACCCATCTTACAATGAAGGGGTTTACATTCAGTTTACTAAGTTTATCAGTAATGTCTGAGTGTGTGATTTTGTCAAAAGCCTTGCCAAGTCGAGGTATGCTGTGTGCACAGATGTGCCCTCTTCAATGGCCCTGGCCACATTTTCTAAAAAAAGCCACAAGATTTAACAAGCAGGATCTGCCCTTGATGAAGCCAAATTGGGTAGGATCCAGGGTTTGGGGGTCACTTATGTCTTTATTTATGAGGTCCATAATAATACATTCCTTAGCCTTACATATGATGCTGGTCAGATTTATGAGTCTGTAATTCCCTGGGTCTGTTGCTAGGCCACCTTTGTGCAGGAGAATAACTGTTGCTGTTCTCCATTCCACTGGAACAAAGCCTGTGGTTAGACTATGACTGAAAAGGGTACTTAATGGTGATGCTAGTTCATGTTTTACCTTGTTTAGAAGACAGCCTGGGATGCCGTCTGGTCCCATAGAGGCTGTTTTTTTTTGCCTTGGACAAGGCTTTGATGACCTGTTCTTCAGATATGTAGGGTTGGGGGGAGTTTGGGGTAAGGTTTGTGATAGATTTGGAGGGGATAGAGGGGTGAAATGTTTGCTAAACCTATCCGCTAGCAGGTTTGTTATCTCTGTGGGGTCAGTATGTGTGATACCGTTGGCTACTAGTTCTGCACATGCTTGGGTCCTACCTTTTAGGCAATGTATGTAGCTGTAAAAGGCCTTATGGTTATCCTTGGCTATGCTAGCTAAGCTTTTCTCTAAGAGCCCTTTAGAGGATTTGACAAGTTGTCTTATTTGCCTGTGAGGCTGAGGAGGTTGCTTTTCCATTGTTGGGGTCTTGCCTTTGTTTTCATGAACTGTAACATTTTGCATTTATTGTAAAGTTTGTTGAAGCTGGATGTCCACCATTTTATTTATTTATTTATTTATATTTGTTGACCAGGAGTGTCCGACTGGATGTAGGTCCATTTTCAGCGGAGGCCCGGGGAGAAAAGCTCCACAGTTAAAATAAACAGACAGTAGTTACATTGGATTACATAGCGATTAGCAAATTAACCATGTTATCTTGTTTTTACTTGGGCATCTGGCTTTGGTTCTTTCTAGTACATCTGAGTCTATACACTAATGCAAGTGACTGTACAGAGCTTTAGTGTAAGCTTTGGTGTAGCTACACTTCCAGCAGGGGTTGGGGCTCAGAATGCATTTATACCTCCACCTAGGAGGGTATAGTTTGCCTTGGTGAATTTTTTTAGTCTGATGTCACCCATTATGAGTTCTGGTGTTAGTATTAGCTCAAAGGTGACTGGTTAGTGGTCAGATTTAACTAATTAGGGTCCGACAGTTGTGGTACTGCAGCCATTTGACATGTTAGTGAGGACCAGATCTAGTATGTTTGTTCCTCTTGTCAGGGTATGAATAATTTGTTCCAGGGCATTTGAGTTAACAAAGTCAAGGAACGTTTGCACTAGTGGGCTAGGGCTAGCATAGGTTTCCCAGTAGATGATGGGATAATTGGAATCCCCCATCACCAGAGTGTTTGGTAACATTTGGAGTGTCTCCAGTTAGGTTCAGTAGGCTTCATGTGCATCATGATCCATGGAGGAGGATCTATAACTGGCTATGACTTGAATGGGGGTTTCACCCACCATAACCTGAATTTGGAGTAACTCCATGGAGTTGTCCAGTATAACTAGATGGAAGGTGAATTTGTCTCTAATATAGATAGAAACAACTCCTCCTTTGGTTCTCACGTGTTCATTTTGTGTTCTGAAGGTGTGGAAGGCATTGTAGTCTTGCAAGGCCTGTTGTACTCTCTGAGGTCTTCAACCAGGTTTCTGTGACTGCACAGACATCTACATCTTCCAGTGACAGAAGTGCTTCCAGGGTGTGCGTTTTTTGATTGAAGCTCCTAGTGTTTAGCAGCATGACCCTTATTTTGTTATGACTGGCAAATTTCATGTCAGTAAGTTTGTTTTTGAGACTTTGCCTAAAAAAGGCACTATTGGGGAGGCAAGAGCCTTTGCCAGCAGCCGAAAGCCTAGAGATGCTGGGTGTAAGCCATCTCTGGCAAAGCAGAGAAGTTTGTCTACCATGGCTTCTCAGCCTAGTAGGAACTGGATCCCCATTGAATGACACCAAAAACTAAGCCAATTACTGAAATCAATCATTTTATGTTCTAGGTGAGGGTAGTATGCTGCTCAAGGTAAGGGGCATACCTGCCTGGGGCACGTACTCAGAGAGCTCAATCATGTTTCTCTTTATACAGTCCATTGAGGTACATCTCAGGTCATTCACTCCAACATGAACTATGACAGAATCATAATGGTAGTTGTTGTTGAGAGACTTGAATGCATGCATGATCTGACGAATCTTGGCACTGGACAGGCAGCTGACTGTGACTTTTTCCTTGTCCAGCCTGGTGAGTGAGACATCTAACTGTCTCACTATTCAGTCTCTAATGATTAGAAAATGTGTTTTTTGAGTGTAATGCCTTATGGGCTTGGTAGGTGAGACATTGGTGCTGCTATGTGTCATGAGTGTTGTGGGAACTGTGTTAGCTGTAGCAGTCTTGTGTTTTGGAGGTCTCTGGTGTCTCGATAGGTTTTTTGAGAGAACCTCCATGTATGCTGATTTTTGTGTTGGATGCGTACTATGTGTATGAGTAGTGGTACTATGTGCATGTGTAATGGTGGGTGGGCTGACAACCTCTTCCATGTTACTGTTTTGAGTGCGAGAGAGCATGGCTTTAAGAATCTTGGTGTAGATACATCTCTGTACTAGAGTGAGTTAATAGCAGAAGGTTGTTGATGTACATGAGGCAATTGCTACACTACCTCAAGAGAGCCAAGTCAACAAGGTTGGCAGGAGAAACAAGGGTGGTCCAACTGTCCATAATGCTAGGTTGAAGACTGTTGTCACTTGGTGGAGCTTTTCAGCTCAGTGGATGGATATTTCTGCCTGGGCTGTTTTTTTTTTTTTTTTTTTTTTTTTGTAATTTAATAGGTTTCAGCTCACTAGCAGTATTTTTTGAATGGAAAAGTACTAGGTATGAGGGCTACACTAATGTGCTACAGCTGTAACTAAGGGAAAAACTGTTGAATTAATCTGCCCGGCTATGGCACATAATTGCACGGCAGTGTGTGCTGCTGCACAATGCACAAACAAGCAGAAACCTGCTCAAATGCAAGGCTTAAATACCAGAAGCTAAAAACTTGAAAAAACTTTAAAAGGTTCAAAAGGACTAATGAGGAAACTTTATTCATTTATTTATTTATTTTACATTTATTAACCGGGGGTGTCTGACTGAGCCGAAAAGGCCCTTTTTCAGCAGAGACCCGGGGAGAAAAGCTCCACATAGAAAAATTGCAGATACATTTAGATATTTAGACATGATCAGTATACACACAAATTACAATAGACATGTTTTTACAGTGATACGCAGCACAACAGTTACAGTGGAGGGAACAAACAAGAAAATAATCATTTAAAAATAAAGGTAATTAATAGATTTGTTGTGTACAGCTTAAATTTGGAACATAGGTAGAATACATACATAGTAAACAGGTACAGTACATGCATTGTACATTAGCCAGTGACTGAGTAAGAGGGGAAACTATTATCAAGTACTCTAAGTTTAGTATGTGTACCTTATCGGCTTTCACTATCCCGGGGAGCAGTCATGGCACTGCCAACTTTGCTTGAGATGTTGATTAATGAGGTTTTTAAAGGAGGCTTTGGACGATGTGTTTTGTATGCTAGTGGGGAGAGATAGTTCCATTTTTTAGCCACTGAACTACTATATAGCGTATCTCCAAAGCTATTGTAGCTGCTGGTGACTTCTGGTAGTAGTTTGCTTGATGTTCTAAGAGGCCTTTTAGCTGAGTGATGTTCGACTAGGTTTTTGAGGACAGGACACTTATTTGGGAGTTAATAGATAGAATGACAGAGGCAGAGCTGATTGTAGATTTGGAGGTTGGTCAGTTCAAGCCAGTGGAGCTGTCTCAAAGCAGTACAGTGATGAGTTCTATATCAGCAATTTGCAGCAAAGCTGGCAATTCTGTTATAGCAGGCTTCCATTTTGCTTAGTTCAGTTTTGTTAAGATTAGTCAGAATGGGAGATGCATAGAGTAGGGTGGATAGAAGATGGGAGCAAGCAATGGCTGATCTTGTGTTGTTGGTAAGAAATGGTTTGATACGGTAGAGTGATCTCAAGAAATGGTTTGATATGGTAGAGTGAGCCCAGTTTGGCATGTACTTTTTTAATAGTTAAGTTGAGATGACTATCAAATTTTAGGTGGGAGTCTATGGTTATTCCCAATAGATTAGCCTGTGCCACTGGAGCAATTGGGGTAGCATTTGTGGAGTAGATAGTGAATTGACTGTTATCAGTGTTTTTGTTAGATCTGGTTATAATCATAAGCTGAGTTTTCTTTGGATTGAGGATAAGCTGGGCTTTGCTAAGGTAGTTTTCAATGTCAAAGAATGCTAGTTGAGTTGTTTGCAGAAGGGTGGGAATGTTTAGTGCAGCACAGATTAAGGTGGTATCATCTGCATACTGAATGATAAATGCATGCTGTGTGGAGGTATGGAAGTCATTTGTGAAGATTGTGAATAGTAGTGGTCCCAAGATAGACCCCTGTGGGACTCCTATAGTTGAGGAGAGAGAGAATTTTCCCATTTCACAGCTTGGTACCTGTCAGTTAAGTAGCTTTGGAATCAGGTAAGAGTGGAATTTGATAGGTGCTATTGGTTTAGTTTGTTTAGCAGGATTTGGTGCGAGACTGTGTCAAATGCTTTGGACATATCCAAAAAGTAGAGTTGACACCAGCAGGCCTTCATTTTTAAGATGGTTTACTGTGTCTGTGAAGCAGAGGAGGGCTGTAGTGGTACTATGGGCCGGTCTGAAACCATGTTGAGTAGGTGACAGGATGTTGCTGTCTAGGAGATATTTTAGCACCTGGGAATGGATGCATTTTTCTAGGATTTCGGCCGGGGGGAAAGAAAAGCAATGGGTCTGTAGTTATTAAGTTCAGTGGAGATCCCGCCTTTATGTATGGGTATAACTTAGGATATTTTCCAGAGTTTGGGCACATAGTTTTCAATAACTGCTCTATTTATGAGAGTGGAGATTGGGATAGCAATAGCATCTGCTGTGAGTTTCAAGAAAAAGCTGGGGAGTAGGTCAGCTGCTGTTGATGAGGTTTTTAGTTTGGAGAGCATGCTCTTGATTGAAGTGGTGGAAACTGTTTTGAGGTTAAAGCCTGCATTAGTGTTATTTGTAGAATACAAAAATGAACGGACCTTGACCCAATGAACTGAATATAAAATAAATCCACGGTACTTAAAGCACACACTTTATTATGTAAAATCTAATACTCCATAAGCGCTTTCGTTTAAGCTATCTTAAACTTCCTCAGACAATTCAAGATATATACATCACATCCTTTTATATGTATACTAATTGCTTAATCGTAAAATTTCATTATTGACAACTTGTTTCTCATTCCTGCTCACTAATGCTATGCCTAAAATAATTAAAAGTATCCCTAACAATTTTAACAAATCTTTAAAAAAAAGGTTAAAAATGCATGTTTTTACAAACATAATAAAACCATATAGCATATGTATGATAATGCAAGGTGATACAGAACTTTGTATATATATATATATATATATAATTCATGTGCTCATGAACTGAAATGTCTGTTTATATATATGTGTAAAACATTCAACAAAAGAAATTGCATTAAATATATTTAAGAATGATGTACTAAAATATTAGAAATGTAGATAAAATATGTATAAATATGTATAAATATAATTTAAAATACATTCAAATTCATGTTAATAAATCAAATGGATACTAAATACTATATACATATATTTAATATAAATATATAATATATGAATACGTTATCCCCCATGAACGCATCTAGCTATATGTTACAAAAACCACCAATGATGATAATATTATATTTAGTTAATGTATCTATATACTTAAGGGAGATTCAAATTATAAATCATACATTATTTTACTTAAAATAAACAATATTAGTATATATTGGTATTAATATTGTATATAGATCACTCAGTTTTATTTATTTGTAGGGTTTTTAATTTAAGAACTGGTACTATAGAGCTACACTCATTTAATCCAGGCCAAATGTCAGCTTGTGTTTTTATCTGCCATTTCAATTCTTTAAGTTCTAAATATAAGCCCCAAGGTCTCTTGTCATCCATCTCTACATGGTCAATCACCATGAAAGAAAATTGGTAATCATTATACTCACGTATGTGTTTCGCTAATGCATTATTTAATTTATTTCTCTTTATGGCATATTCATGCTCATATATTCTTTGAGATAACTGTCTTTCTGTTTTCCCAATGTAGAACATTGAGCATGAATTGCATGTTGCTAAGTATACAACAGCCTTTGATTTACAATTATATTTGCTAAGCAAGTAAAACTTTTTCTCCCTTAAATAAAAAGATTCACCTACTTTTATTTTATGGCACCAATGACAGGTGCCACATTTACCCATACCTTTCCTATTATAAATGGGAGGAAAATTCCTGTTCTTTAGAATATCTTTCAAATTTTTACCCTTCCTATAGACTATCCTGGGTCTCTCACTGATATGATTCTTACAGTGCGGATATTCTAATAAGATAGTCCAATTATTGATTAATATATCTCTAATCATATTATAGTCTTTTGAGAAAGTAAGTACTAGAGCTCTAGAAAAATCATTGTGTCTTATTGGCCCTCTAGTTTCATCATTATTTAAACTCTCATTATTCATGTTATGTGAATCACTGGGATTTTGTGCTATCCTCTGTTTATCTAGGATGGGTTTAAAATGTCCATTTGTTCTCTTAGTAGTAACTTCTTGTATTTAGTGTTATTTGTGTTGGGGGGATAGCAAGGTTGGAACTGTCCTGTGATACTAAGGATAGAATTGAGTTCACAAACTGGGAGTTGAATTTTGTTTTGATGGAAACTTTAGTGTCAGGGGTGGTTGGTTTGGGGGTGGGTTTTAGTAGCTGGTTTACATTTTTCCAAAATTTTTGGGGGTCGTGTTGGTATTTAGTTTGTAATGTCGTGTAGTAGGATTTTTTTGTCCAGCCTAATGCATTTTTTGCACTGTTGCGCAGTTCTTGGTACTTAGGCTTTGTGTTTCTTTGATTTTTTTATAGTAAATCCAGGAAGTGTCTCTGGACTTGAGGATTTGTTTGGTTTCTTTACTGAGCCAGGGGTTTATAGAGGTTCTATTCCAAGCCCTAGAGCAACCACCTTTCACCAGACAGGTTCCAATCGGCACAATCCACTCAATACAGTGCAGAAAGGCCCCTTCCAATCCAAGATGGCTTGGAAAATGTGCTCAGAACAAACAGCCTCTATAAATGGACTGAGAAGCAGCAAACCTATATCTGGATTATGCTACAGCTACTACTTACCCTAGTTTCAGTGAGAACCACTAGAAAATGTTTAACACAGGAGAAAAATAGCAGTGAGACAAAAGTTTAAAACAACAGAAAATCAGAAAGGAGACTCTAAAGACTGTCTTAAACAGCTAACAAATCAGTCATTATAATGTTGCTTGGTGGAAAAAGGGATGAGATCATGACAGAGTTAAAAAAGTTACAAATGGAACATTTCTGATTTACTGGTACCTAGCGCAATAAATAAATAAATAAATAAATAAATCCTATACTAAAATTATGAAAAGGCATGAGAAACATAAAGATGAAATTACAGTCTGCTAAAAGGGGTAAGGTTAATAATTCCAGACCACATTACATACAACATATAAAGAGTGAGAAAAAAGTCATTGTTAGGCAGAATACATGGTTACTAGGTATGTATGACAAGATAAAGAAAATCCTAAATAACAGTTTACTTTGACAGACTTGTACAGGAAAATATAAATGTTCCTTTCAAGATGCATGATCTAACTGAAACATACCAAGTGAGCAAAATTGTTGATTTTATGGTTCTATTGACAAAGAATACTACATATTAGTATTAATTATTGAATACACTACATTTCTAGTAGAAAATCATAAAACCCACTTCAGCAATACACTGGTTTAATGTTTTGGACAAGATTTTCTCAAGGGCAACATCTAGCCTGAAGTTAAAAATATGGTCAAAAATTAAAAAAACAAGCCAGATGGTGTAGAAAGGAAAAGAGAGTTTGAACAATAAGACAAGATGAACAGATATGCATATTCTATTACAAATAAAATAACGCACTTTCAGAAAAGACAGACACTTTAATAAAACTAAGCAATATAACATCCACTATTGTATAGTTCCGACATATACACTGCAAAAAACTGAGTAAATATAAGAAATGGAAGATATACATTGACTACAAACTTTAATCAGTGGACTATGTACTTTAAGGTGCAGAGGACTATGCACTTTAAGATGCACTGCAGACCAGTGATATCCCACATATCTCATAGGAACACTGGCTACAAGAGAGCAGGATTTTTCACAAAAGTTAAATTACTCACAAAAGTAGATGACTTGACCTCTCTGATACCTACTGCACACTGATCTCTGGGGAAATACTAGGTATGCAGAATGGAGATACGGCTGAAAAACTGAAAAATCAAACCATGACAGAGTCTGTCAGATGTCAGTTTTTTAGATTAGTACATAGAGCAGCCTAGTAATAATACTGTGGCCTAGATGCCACAGGAAGTGGAGCATTAATGGCTTCCACAGGGAGGGACTGCTGTCTTAAAGCATCTCATTAGTACTAACATTGCAGAATGACAACAAAAGAGGAGGGGCCATGAATTATCATATCATGCTAAAACCTTAGACTCCTAACCCCCACCACTCTCGATGCTCAACATTAATATGTCAGCAGTCCACTAGGCCAGCCTTGGATTAAACTGTCTCATGTTAATGTCAGATGCTATTACCATATAGTATAGTACAGTTTCATGACATAGTGGCTGGCAGCCATTCTGTGAGTAAAACACGGTATATCTGAGAGCTTAGAGGTAGAGAGACCATTTTTATAGTCTCTGACTCCTTATTAATATTAGAAAAGCTGAGAATAAAATATTTATTCTATGACAACTGAAATCTAATTTCTGATTTTATTTATAAGTCATAGTAGTTGTTGTTAAAGTGCAAAGGACACACATTAAAGCACAGCAGTCTAGGTAAAAAGACAGAGACTGTCAGATGTCAGTTTTTTAAAATCTGGTATTGTCTGATTTTTGATACTAAGTATTTTACTCTTTCACTATTTTATATAATGATAGCCAATACTTGATTTAAACAGTTTGCACTTACCTTGTGAACATGCATATTATTTAAACTATATAATTTAAGGACCCGACACAACTTGATTGGTAGCCTGTATTTTGTTTTAAATATTTCTATAGATTCTTTGAGATAATAGATACAGTGTGCAAAGACACAATGTTGAAATTAAATAATTTAAGAAACTGCTAATAGTTTTATATAACCTGATTGATGGCCAATATTGAGGTTTAATTATATGCATTTATGGGTTAACCCTAAGACTGACACTGCAGACATATTATTTAGACTATGTACTTAAAGGTGCAGAACAGTGATATCCCTTTCTTTTATTCATTTTTTACATAAGCAGATCGATAGTCGATAGTTTATTTCTGGTTCAGGCAGATGTTGCAGCTGGAGTGAAGGGAAATGGAATGATGAGGTTTTGCTGTCTCATCTTTCCCCTGAGCAGAGTGCAGAATCACATGCCCAGCACATGTTCTCATGTTTGAATCCTTAGTGGAGACCACAGACCTCAAAGGAACACTGGCTACAAGAGAGCAGAATTTTCCTCAAAAGTTAAATCACTCACAAAAGTAAATGACCTGACCTCTCTGATGCCTACTGCACACTGATCTCTGGGGAGTTACGAGGTATGCAGAATGGAGATACGGCTGAAAAACTGAAAAATCAAACCACGCCTAATGGCTGCCTAAATGATGCCATCTCCTTGTTGACTCTCACCCTAGTGGATGAGGAATTAATAGCCCTGTAGACAGAGAAAGGTTCTGATGGTCAGCAGGAAGTGGAGGGCAAAACAGCAAAGAAAAAAACGTTTACATTATTCACTTAGGTGGCACAGTGGCACAGCAGATAGCATTGTCACCTCACAGCAAGAGGTTTCCTGGCTTGATTCTCAGCTGGGGTGCCTTCATTGCAGAGTCTGTATGTCCTATGTGTGGACTGGAAAATCTACATTGGCCATAGGTGTGAGTGTGCATGTGAGTGTGTGGTGTGGAAATACTACTGCGCAGGGCTAGCCACCTGGTGCTGTTAACCTTGGCTCTAGATGATTGTCATTGTTGAAGTGACACCCCAATCCCATGTGCAAAAATGGAGAAAGGAGGTTGTGGATGGATGGATTATCTGATGACAGACTCAATGTCTGAAGATGGCCTCTTTAAGAAAAGGCACATCATTTACTGCTACTGATTTCTATACAAAATGGATGGTATCCAATATTTTATTTTAATTATTTTTCCATTTATTTAGTAGCATGCCGACTCAAAGTGCAAAGATACATTGTTTAAATAGTATAATCTAAGGGGTAGACAGATGGCCCTAATTCCCTTGTTTTTATTTTTATTATTTATATAATGTGATGCAGAGAGAAGTTACATTACAAATATTTCTGTATTTACCCTGTGGTTGCTAGCTCAGATAATGAAAAGACAAACAGTTAAAAGTACAGTTTAATGGGTAGATACATATCCTTGTTTCCATTATTATTTTTATGGGTTGAAGCTGATCGATAACCAATATCATGCTTTAAATATTTTTTATATGTGATATCAAGTGGAATGATGCATGGTTAACTCTGCAATTTAAGTGGTAGATAATGTGTCACCTGCTGTTGCAATTTGTGTATAACCTTATTGTTAATCAATACTTTGCAAGTGGCATACAGGAAGGACACACATAGCTGATGATTAGAAAATTGGGCCCTATCCTCTAATTAGTTGTTTGGATTCATTTTTTAAAACTAACAATGCAGTGCTGAACCATGGGAGGGGTGCTACACTCCTGATGTGCAGTCCTTTAGGGGAGATATTAAACTGATGTTTCTTCTAAAAGAGTTGGTGGTAACTTTGGCAGATCTTTTTGTACTTTATTAAAATGAGTAAGAGAGCTGTTTACAAAAGGGAAGCGATATACAGCACCATATAAACACCATACTACTCAGAACAATAGAGAACATTACGAAAATGTACGTACTGAATAAAGAAAATATGTATCTTTCTTCAGTTATATTTACATTTCATCCCAGACCTCATAAATGTAATACCTTTCTATGCCTCTTTTTTTTATTCCTTACTCCATGGACCAGTTATGAATCTCCACATCAAGGGATATCATGCATGATATAAAATATACAATGCTGAACTATGAGCCTGTAATAATCATCCCTCACATGGCTTCCCACATGAGTATTTAATACAGAAAAATAAACTACATAAGGGATTCCTTAGTTTTAACATGCAAAAAATCATTATTTTACTGCTAAAAAGCATTCACCATATTCCCTTCCTGATTATGCATCCAGCTAGATGATATATTCAGTCACTATGTATTTTATTTATCCTTACCCATGTAATTTATCATGACCCACCTTTCAATCAAAATCCCAGAAATCTGCCTCACAAAATCACCGTCAGTGCACTCCAGGTGGGTTTGGGAAGTCAATTCTACCCTTCTATATATATATATATATATATATATATATATATATATATATATATATAGGTTCATAGGTTCATACTAGGCTATCTGCCCAAGGGCATTTATAAGCCTAGCCCATAGTTATTTGGCTTTCGCCACCCCTTTAGTTTGAATAAAACTATGCCTATTATTTTGCTGTGCCTCTGTCAAGCAGTGACACTGAAGTAATCCCTGGGGTATATCTGCGATCCCCCAGCCATTGGTCAAGATTCCTCTTGAACAAGGCCAGCGAGGTGCTCTGCCTCACATGTACCGGGATTTTGTTCCACAGCATAGGGAGTCTCTGGGTGATGAATCTGTATATATATATAAAACTTCAAAATAGTTTTTATAGTCTTACTCTACCAAAAAAATAGAAACATTTGGGTTTATATTCCTTCTAAGCAGTTTTTTCTAACTGTCCATAAATTCAGCACCCTGTCTGTCACATTGCCATATTTAATTTGCCTTCCTGTCAGCAACCATATTTTATACTAAGAATAAATAAACAAATAAACAAACATTTCCTAAAGGACTAATTGTTGCTTTTTCCTCCCAACCCCCACTTTACGCAATTATTTATGTCCCCTAGCCCAACCTGCAAAAGTCATGAATATTAAGTGATTGAGCAAGCACCTTTGGTTAATGCTCATTCTCATGAATAACATCTTCTTCTGTCCAGCCATTGATGATACCCCTCAAAGTAGGTAGAGACTAAACCAAATGAAAGCATTTCCTGAAAATGTTCCTAATCCTGAATTTATTAGACTTAAATTGATACCTAAATACACTATAAGTCCTGTTGTTGACCTTCTGATATTAATTTCCTTTTCTTTAAGGAAGTGCAAGTTCTTTGTGATATATTTCACCACATTTATACCCTTGTTTTAATCAGATAACCTATAAATGCTCCATTTATCCAACCTAATATAGAATATTTTAGTGACACATCTACCTTATGGTGTACATTTAGAAAAAAGGCCTTCAATTGTCTCACAGCCTCTTTTACCCTTTCTTTAAAATAAATTTAAGCAAACCCAAATGAGCCACAAACATATCTTCTTCACCTTCCATATACCTCATCAAAATAGTTCCAAAATCATCTAACTGTCCATCTTCCAAGCCATGATAGAAACCATACTGTAGTTCATTCTCACCAGCAATTCATCTTTGGTAACTAAATATATAGCCTGCATTATTTTCACTTTTTGAAGGAGAGGATCCATTATGGTACAGTGAATTGTTTTATCTAATAAAAATGTGATGTGGATCCTGAGACAGTCTGTTTTTAAGTATCCAGTATATTATCATCTTTAAAAACATCCTTTGCTGCTCCTGCTTCATCTCTGATGCCCCCTCAAATCCTAATATAAATGTTTCATTAAAGCAAGCTACAGAAACTTGTAGCACATCAACTAAGTTATCAAAAAATACTGACAAACACTCCTGAACAATCTACAAAACAGAAGTGATCTTAACTTTCTTTACTAGAAAAGGTGAAAACACTGGCTTACTTTTGTAGCAAAAATCTGGCTTTTATATCTTTTTGGACACAACTGCCATTGTGCTTTATTAATTTATTCCACTGTCTACACAGTTAAACTAAACTGTCCTGAAGGAAGTTGATTGCATATATTTTTTTTTCTTCTCTTTTTCAATTAATACTTTATGTCTACAGAGTATATTTCTTTTTTATTTACACTTTTAAAGGTATCCATCAGGCTAAGTTGTTGTTGTTGTGTCTTTTGGCTTTTCCCAGTTAGGGGTCGCCACAGCGGAACTCCAGTCCGCTAATGATTGGCAGTAGATTTTTATGTGCCGAGTTGCCAGCCCTGACACACAACCTTCCACGAAGGTACGCCCATTCACGCATGTCTCTACACAGAAAACGCTCTTGCTGAGAATCGAACCGGACAACGTCTTACCGTGAGTAATACTTGTAAATGGGATATACACCTTGATGATCCAAACATGAACACTTCTAATCATTTCCCAGATCTGTATGAAACAGCACCTCTTTGTCTGTTTTGGAGGCACTGTCTCCAATAACCTGATGCACCAGCCTCCAAGACCATCTGAATGGAGCCACACAGCTTTATGGTATGGAACTCGATTAATTCTCAATTCATTATCTATAACCACAGAATGAATATCAAAAATATTCTCTAGCGCAGTCCTCACATTTCATCCATTGTAGCACACAACTCCTTCCCTAATCTCCTATCTTTCTATCCCCCAATAATAGATTATTGAAACATCCTACCAAGAGTATTTGGCCAATCATCTTTGTGTGATTTTATCATTCTAAAAAGTCCTTTCTGACTGGAGTGGGGGGGGGGGGCTATCTGGGATTGTTATGACATAATATAACATATTGTGATATGAAGGGGGGCAGAGCCATCTGGGATTATGACACAATATAACATATTGTGATATGAAGGGGGGGCACAGCCAGCTGGGTTTGTTATGACATGACATAACACAGCATGATATGAAGGGGGGCAGAGTCATCTGGGATTGTTATGACATGACATAACATACCGTGATATGAATTCAGGACTCTGGAGTTACAAAGAACTCTTTTTGTCTTGCCCCATTTTATTCAAAGTTTATTTTATCTCATCTACAGTTCCAATAATAATTTTAACTTGTCTACTGTACCTCCAGAATTTCTACTACTATATAAGCTGTCCCAGAACCTAACTATACATTCACCTTGTAATTTCTTATTTTTTCCACAATTGCTAATCCCTATAAGAAAATGTACATCTCTCAAATTCAAGGAAAGCTTAACAAAAGGTAAACCTTGCATTCCTACAGAGGCATATCTCCTAAATGCTTTATAGACTAACACTATGACTTCATGCAGTCTTCTTTTTTATTCCCAAGGAGAAAGACCAAACCTATCTGTATTGTAGACCTTTCATACGTGTCATCTCTATGATATGATGTCATTAATTTGTTCCTTGTTGTTTAGCTTCTTAGTCTCTATCTACTAGATGCCTGTTTCTTAATTCCAGTTCAGATCTTACTGGACTGATATAAAGAGAGATTGTAATGTGTGCATTATGACCTCATGTAACTCTCAGTAAACTGGCCATCTTCAATTGTTAATATGAATAATATCTATGCAGTATTCAAAACAGAGTTTGCCATCTGCTAGTATACTTAAATCTCTACAAATACTTAGTTCATGACCATCTTAACAGCCCCATTCATAACTCCCCTATCTTGGTTCTACTATGATTCATGACTGTACTTTTACATTACTGTCAGAACATTAATGGCTGTCCATTCCCTGATTTTATTTATAGTGACCTGTATATTAAAATATCATTTAAGTATGATACACATGATGCAACTTTCTTGTGATGTGAGTATTTCACACACAGCACCATAGAGGTTCTGGTCAATCACTTACATTTTCTGAGAATGGTAGTCACCACCTCAGGTAGAGCCCTAAGAGATACCCTTGCCAGCTGGCATCTAATTGCCTTCATGATTCATAACTATTAGCCTGAAGTCTTTATTCTGCACCAGTGAGGTAATACATTTTGTTTTATATCAAAAATATCCCCAAAACAGTTTGTAAGTTTGTATAAAAGCATAGTATGATCAACAGTGTCAAAACCCACACTGACGTCCAGAAAAAGAATGTTTACTTGTGATAACTTTGTCAATGGTATTCAAGACCCAAGTCCCAAAATATGAACTGTTAGCCTCTTTTGAAATATTTTTACTTTATGTGTTTTATTTCCAGTCAACCATCTATCTGCAGCTGTAAGAGCTTCTGTGTTAATTTTAAAGGATCTTTCTAATACCATCAGTATCATCAAATATAGGCTTTTTTTACCCTTCTAGCATACTGTTTCTTTTCCATTTTCTGGGGATTTCTCCCCTCACCATACTTGAATTAATCAGGTGGTATACAATGTGTCAGAATTACATTCTCAAGTCTCTTATTGCTTTATTATTATTACAGTATATCAAGATGCCTCTGAAGTCTTTAAAATATCATTTTTTTTTCTCCACATCTTTTATGGTTTATTTAATGTATTCAGACTTGCAATTCACTGCTCCCAAGGCAGTGAGCTTAGCAGCAATTATGTGAGGATCTTAGGTATAAAACCTTTCATGGCTCTGTTCAAGACCATTTACAGACATGCTTGATTTACTATTATTATTATTATTATGATGCCTAGTTCACACATGCATCTGCAATATTTTTCCACTTTACCTGTTGTTACTGCTTACATTGCAGATTAATTTACTTACCCTTTTAGTCTGTCCCTAGCTAACATTCTTTAGGTTAAACATAGTTGGAGAATAGTTAAAAGGGAAGTTGATTTTTTAGAAGGTAAGAAATTGTGTTTCTCCTTTAGAAAAGGTAGGAGCATAAAGGATTTTATAGTTCACAGTAAATTTAGGATGCCAAATATTATATTTGCAAAGTCAATTGAGGAACAGGGTGCATTAGCCTGTGGAAAATGTATTATATGTAAATATATAAGTAGAAAATTTATTAAGATTAATGATATTAATTTTCAGATCAAAGGGCTTTTTAATTGTAGGACAGAGAAGGTTATATATGGACTAAAGTGTCCTTGTAATAAATTTTATGTTGGAGAAACTAAAAGACAGTTGTCTTGTAGAGTAAAGGAACATATTAGGGATATCAAAAATAATAAGCAGACTAGTCCTATAGCAATACATTTTAATGAGTATCATAATGGGAGCCCTGAGAGGCTACAAGTGACAGTATTAGATAATGTTAAAAGTAATATATTGATGAGTGAACAACAAATAAAATACATGTTAAGAAAAAAGGAGGCTTTTATTATTTTAAAATTTAATACAATGAGCCCCATAGGACCGAATCAAGAATGTGTATGGAAAAGTTTTGTTTAGTAAAGTATTTTATGCTTTTATTATGAAATGTTTTATTTAATTGATTAGTTAGATAAATGGATGTGTGGTACTATATAAGTTAGTCACTTTGATTAATTATGGTTTACTCTGTTAAAGGCAAGTGTTGCCAGGGTGCTAGAGAAAATATTTTTGTGTGTTTGACTTCTTTTTAATAAATTATTTTTCATCACTTCGGAATTGGCCTTCTATTCGTGGTATTATTGTGATTTTTACATTCTTTAGGTTTCTACTTACAATGACATTTCTTTTATCTTTAATTCTCAAGCCTGAATTGCTTTTTTTATACAGCTTAATCATTACAGTGACACTCAGTGTCACAGGAAATCAGTCTTGTTAACAGCAACCAGATCTGTAGTAGCCAAAGCAGTGGAATTGCGTACAGTCACTGTTTAGCCAAATTCATGTCTTCATCTATTCAGTTTAAGCTCTACACAAGTCTTAACATAATCAGTTAGATAAAAAACATTCATCACATCAGAATGATGGTGGGCACAGTAAGTGGCACACAAATAGATAGATAGATAGATAGATAGAAATAAAGATAGATAGATAGATAGATAGATAGATAGATAGATAGATAGATAGATAGATAGATAGATAGAAATAAAGATAGATAGATAGATAGATAGATAGATAGATAGATAGATAGATAGATAGATAGACCACCCATGTATTCCTAAGCTGAAAATATTGGAACACTGTTATCCCTCATTTCAAAAATCCCAGAGAACATAGCATAAATGTCTGTGGCAGTGATGTTTCAGGCTGATACGGAAATGTAGGCAACAAGAACTGCTTTCATGGAACTAGCTCTGACAACTGAAGTCATCCAGCTATAAAAGACTCAGACCATATAATGTCCATACCACTGTGAACATTATCAATTGTCTCAAAACAGGGAGATTTGGAGAATAGCCAGAGGTGAAGCAACTTTTGCCTGGCAGGTATCTGAGAGGTCATTAATACCATATCTTTTCTGGAAGAAAATCTGTATAAATTTCTGTTTTTGGATGACTGCCCTGCTGATAACCGAGAGTGTGTATGTGTTACTCAGGTTTCCACCACCATTATTATTATTGTCACACTTTTATAAGAATTAAAATAAAAGAAAAAGCTGGCTAGGCAGAGTAGTACAAACAATTTTAATAAAATATAAAACAAAAGACTGTTAAAATAGGATGAGCGCTTTCATACACAAAGGTACTTCATCAGATCCAGTACCAAACACCACACCAGATTGAATTTATATCTTAATGCCTGAGATCATGTGACTTGAAAATTGGCTTAATCGGGATAACTTCATTTAACCCCTTGCCTTTATTGGCTCTGAACAAATGCATCCACTTTATCTCTACACATTCAGTTTTGGTCCTAACATCACCTCCTCTTGAGTTAGGTGTGTATAATTCCAATACCATGAATTTAAACTTGTGAATTGACCCTGTTGTCTTAATATGTTTTGATAATGCATTTCTGTCATCACCCTTCATTATGCTATAGACATGTTCTCTTATTTGATCCCTTAGACTCCAGTTCGTCTTCCCAATATAGAAACTTTTGCAGTCCACACAGGATCCACAATATGCAACATTCTGACTGACTGCTACAGTCAGCATTGAGTCTGATGTCATAAGCACATCCTGTCTGGATGTACAAACTGGTCATCAGTTTCTATAAACCTGCACGCATTGCAATGGTGGCAAGGATATATACCTATTCTGTCACTCACTATGTTGCTTTTTCTACTGGTTAAAGGCTTGTAACACAACATCTTTCTTAATGAGGGGCGATTCTTAAAACAAAAAGAGGTAGCATCTCCCAGTAGACCTTTACACTTCTCATCTGAGACAAGAACCCTCCAGTGTTTTCTAATAATCCCACAAATGGAACCTGAGTCCTTAGAATATGTAAAACTCATTTGTGCTGGTTGTCCTGGCTTCATGGCCGAAGGGATAGACTGTTCGGTCTGTTCACTGAAGTATGGTCTAGTGCAGGTATCCCTCAACATAACCGCATCATTCTGTGCACTTGCCACTTCTGAACTATCATACCCTCTACTCAAGAAGTTGGAGGTGAGAGTCTCAAATGAGTCATACATGTCACTATCTTTCAATAAGGAAATTTTAAATGAACACAATGCTAGGGGCTGCTGCAGCTTCACTCCATATGTATGTGCTACAGGCTTAAGCCAAAGCTGCTTGTACTGTTGACAATTGGCCTAGGCTAAGAAGGAGAACAGTGTTCATGCCCAGGGTAATCTACCAAATACTAGATGATCTGGAGGTGGACTGGGACACATTACAAAAACCCTGTGAGCTCTGCTGCCCTCAACTCAGAACCAGAGCCAACTGATGGGAACCCATCCCAGTGGAAACTAAGGTTTGTGTAGCCCTTAGAATCTTAGCTGCAGGTACTTTTCAAAGACCAAATGTGGACATGATGGGTGCGTCACAGGCATCAGTATCCAGGATCCTCCACCAGTTCCCGGATGTTATGTTCATACATGCCAGTGAGGACATATGTTTTCTCCATAGTTTTAAGGAGAGGGCCAGCAATATGTGACAGTTCTACCATGTAGCACACTACCCTGAAGTACTGGGTGCCATAGATTGAACTCATGTACACATTAAGGCACCACCTGGTGAGCAGAGTAGAATTTGCATTAATATCAAGGGGAAACCACTCCATCAACTGCTAAATTGTGTGTAATGCCCACGGAATTATCTTGAATGCATGTGCTGGCAACCCTGGCAATTATCATGACTCTCATATCTGGCACACATCATAGTTGTACCAGATGGTTCCACGGGGGGATATCCCACAGGGCCATTCACTGGGGGATGCTGGCTATCCACTGGAACCGTGGCTAATGACACCCATCAGGAGTGCACACACAGCCATGGAAGAACTCTATAATGAGGCACATGCTCAAACCAGGAACATCATAGAGCATGCATTTGAGCTATTAAAGTCATGGTGCTGGTGCCTAGATACATCTGGTGGAGTCCTGCAGTATAATCCATGCACATGTACCCAAGTCTTCAGAGCATGTACTATGGTACACAATCTGATCCTGCAGAAACAGCTGCAGCAGGATCAGCAAGGGGAAGGGACACACATCCCCCCACTAATGCCTAGATCAGCGGTCGGCAACCTGTGGCAACATGTGGCTCTTTGACCACCTTGCTATGGCTCTTCTTTACAGTAGTCTGTGGCCGAGCAGCTGAATTTCCACATTTATGACTAAGCAGCTACTTGTCCTGAGTTTTTAGAACAAGCAATAACTTTCATATTAGCAGCTGAGGCTGAAAAACTGCTTGCGTGCCTTGTATTTTCTGCCTAGCTGTTAGAAGTTAGAGGTAAATTTAAACAAACTGTTCCATTCCCTCCATGTAAGGCAGTTAGGACGTGGTTTCTTTATGGTCCACATCTCTCCCATTGACCATAGCTGAAAAAAGGTATTATATTTTTATTTATTTATTTTGGCAAGGGTGGGACAGAAGGTGGTGCAGTTGAGAGAGAAGCAGTCAACTGTCCAGGTTTTCACAGAATGTGCAGATTTTTGCCTTGTATGTTTGGTCTGTAGACTGCTGCTCTGTAGTGGAAGAGTCAAATGCAGTTAGCCCACCCAAGAGGAAAAAATCAAGGATCATTAACACAGTAATCCTGAGTATACTGGTAATATTTACTCTTTCAGAGAGTTATTGACATGGACATTCAACTCTGATTGACTACATGCTGCTCAATTTAGGGTGATTCAATGGGAAGTTAGGAAGCCACTGGTTATCATGTTCATGAAACTCTTACAGGAATTAATTGGGAGAAGGCAGTGGTAGAGTTTAAAAGCAATGTAAAGCAAGCAACACAAATTATTCCTGATTTTTTTCGGAAAAACAAAAGAGAAAGAAAAGAAAAAAAAACAAAAACAAACTTACAACAATGCATTTATTTGGTATCTCATGAAGCTATTGTTAACCCTGCACACCTACATGTAATCCATGCAAAGGCAGCCTGGCATTGTCATTCAAGTAAAAAATGATTTGGTATCATTGATAGTTGATAAGGATCAGAAATAGAAGTTTGTTGTGTATCTAAATCAAACAATAGTCAAAGAGGTTTCATATTATTGTTGGGCTTCCTGCTGCTTTTGCAATACTGTGATGGTGCGGTGCAACCTACTTTCTGAGCTGAATGTTGTGTTTTCATTGTTAAATACAGTTGCCGACATGGACATCTGATGCTGTCTGAATAATGACATGCTCATTGTTTAAGCTGGTGTGCATGCATGACTTGAATAATGATAAAACCTGTTTTCACAGAATGCATTTCAGAACTTAATTTGCTTTAACTTGAGCTAGCAAACATGACATCCTTGGCTATATCTTTCTGGTGTTGACTATCTGTTTAAACATTGTGTCTTGAGATTTTTAGAAACAAAATGGTTATACAGTGGCTATAATTATCTGTATATGAATGAATAAGTATAAAGCATCTTCAGGCTGCCATTTATTTTGGCAAGGGTAGAATAGAAATCAGTACAGTTGAGAACAGGGCTGCCAGCTGTCCAGGTTTTCACAGACTGTCCATATTTTTGTCTCATATTTTTGGTCTCCTTCTCATATAATTGTGTTTTTCTTCCAAATCAATGGAAAATTATTGAGGACTGAAGTCAGAAAATGGTGGCAGAGATTTGAGCTTTAGACTTCTTGTCCTTCAGAAGATTTCTACAAATGCGTAACTTGTTGTTCTGGCTTTAAAGTTTGTAAGCGCAGTATTAAAAGTTTTGATTTTGTGCTAAATACACACACACACACACACACACACATATATATATATATATATATATATATATATATATATATATATATATATATATATATATCCATATTGCATTAAAAAATCATATCTCAAACTCCCTTCTGTATCCATTATGACTCTTTGTAAATCTTGGGTCACACATTTTAGGATAAAATGTCTCTTGCTCCAAAAGGTTGCTCACCCCTGCCCTAGTTCACCACAGTCAGAGGAGGGCTCGGACGGGGAGCCACCAGTTGCTGTGCCAGGAGATAGGCATAGGCATGTTCAGTATGCTCTTGTTTTGACTAAGAGACAACACATAGCATATTCACTGACTACCTAGGTGCCTAATACCTTTCTCCTGCTTACATAAATATAGTAAAATTGATACCAGACAACTCACACAACCTTTACCTCCCCATGTATTGGCTGTGTACTGCTTGCATCAGTCAGAATCAGCCCTGAATTAAAAGAATGTCAACTGCTGCATTTGCAAGGTAAGTCCTGAACCTAGACTGTATTCTACAATAATATTATGGCATATCCTTGTATTTTGCAGCTTGGTATAGAAATCAAGTAAATAGCAGTGGATTTGTACAAAAAGTACTTTAACATGTGACAGCAGAGACTTATTTGACTTATAGGAGTCCATTAGTAAGTAGTAGGCCTCAGGCATCAAAGAGTCACACACTCATACCTCTCAAGAATACTGATGATCACTCCATGCCCACAGTTTAGCACCACACAGATACCATAGTACAGATAAATCCTTAAAGAGAGAAGTTAGAAAGTAATGATACACCTTGCAGTTTTGGTCTTCACAACCCTTCCCACAATCAAACAACAGGCAGAATGCAGAATAAGGACAGTACCAAGGGCATCAAATCTTTGTTTGTGCTATAGCAGTAACACCTTTGCTCCCCCATAAAAAAACAGGCTGTGCTTTTCTGTGACATAACATTAACTGAGCTTTCCCCCAAAAAAAGAGCAGTGTCCCCTTGTTCCTGCCATAACAGCAACTCAGCTATGTTACCCCGAAAAGAACAGTATATGCCTGTTTGTGCCATCCAACTTGGCCTTCAGTTGCTGGCAACTGCATATCATACAACTCCCAGTTAATATACTCCCACATTTTAAGGCCAATGATATGGAATGGCTTACACACTGCATGTCTCACACTACTGGTCAGATAACTGATGAAGAAGAAAGAAACACAGATATGTAAGACAGAGCTGAATATTTTCAAGCATAATCATAACAGGTTATGTGACCACTAAGTGCACTACGTACAAATATAATAAATAAAGTTAAATATACAAATCACAACTGATGGTTTGATAGCAGTGTACATTCTGATGCAGTTGGCTGTGTGACGAATTACTTCAGCTCTTTGCTGCAAAGTAGTTTCTGTGGCAAAGAGGAATAAGACATCCATCCTGTTTTCCGAAGTTGCATTGTTGTGAGAGTTCAAATCTCAAACTATATAGAAATATCTCCTATGTACTACCATTTTCTTCTGTGTATGTCATACATTTATCTTGCTCATTTCATGTATGTCTCCCTTTTTTATACATTTCTTGTTTTTAATTCTACTTTTTTCACAATGCGCCAAGTAGCACAAACAGTGGAACTGGCAAACAAATAAATTCAGGTTTGGCTGCGCTTATGTGGTTTACATGAAGTACAGCACTGTGGACACAGGAACAAATGGACCAGCTAGGATGCAGACAGCCAGAAATAGAAAATGGATACATTCAATTAATGTTCTTGGCTATCACAAAACCCCAGCTTGGAGTACAGACGGTACTGCATTCTAGTACAGAGTGTGTAATCTTTGTTTCACTGCTGTGACATTGCAGTTTACAGCAATTTATTATTTGTTTGTTTGTTTATTTATTTATTTACATTTGTTAACCAGGTAGTGTCCAACTAGGCCAGTAGTCCATTTTCAGTGAAGACCTGTGTAGAAAAGTTCCAGTAACAGAAAACAATTAGTAACAACTAAGATATAAAGTAACTACTAAGATATTAAGTAGACATGATAAACAGATATTATAAACAAATGTTAGCAAAAAGTAACTAAAAATTATTTAGATAGCAAACAGAGAATAGCATAATATATAGATATTGATAACTGAGTACTTAAAATCTATCAGAGAGCAAACAAATCAGTTTAAAACATAGGAGATAAGCATTAGTTGTTCAAAGGTGTTGAATGTTATGAAGTAGAGAGAGGAATTATGCAGGATAATTACAGGGGCAGAGCCAGGTGTTGTTGAGATATTCTTTTAATTTTATTTTACTAGAAGAATAGCTGGAAATGTTTTGGATGTGCTAAAGAAGAGGATTCCAGGTCATAGCAATTTTATTTGAATAGAGGGAGCCACCATGATAGTTGTGAAACTGGGTTACTTTTAGCAATCGCATGTCAGAAGACTGTTGACATGTGGTTGAACAAGGCTTGAAAGTGCTGGGCAGTTACTGGGGTTGACACTGATTTTGTGGGTAAAGGTAAGTTGGTTTAATGTTAACAGGTTGGGAAGTTCCAACCCGTTAAGTTGTTGAAGAACAGAACAACGATGAGCTTTATGGGGATGATTGGTGGCAAACTTTACTATTTTGTTATAGCAGGACTTTAGGTTTTTAATGTTAGCCTTACATAGGTTGGTGAAAATGTGTGAGCAGTAGAGGAGGGTAGATAGTAAGTGAGATCTAGCTGTGGCTAGCCTGACTTGGTGTGTTAAGTAAGGTTTGGCCCTGTATAGAGCTCCGAGTTTGGCATGAACTTTTTTGACTGTTAGAGAAATATCTTTATCAGATTTTAGCCTGTGATCTATTGTAACCCCTAGGAGTTTGGTCTGATTTGTAGGCTCAGTTTTAGTTCCATTGAAGGAGTGAATAAGAGAGGTAGTGAGCAGGGCTTGGAAGTTTTGTTTGTGAAAATCATTAACATAGTCTTATTTGGGTTTAGGATGAGTCGGTGGTTGGATATGTAATTTTCAATTTCATGGAATGATTTTTGCATTTTGGCTTGAAGTTCTTGGGGGGGGGCACAGAGCAGATAAGAGATGAATTGTCTGCATAGTGTATGATTGCGGCAAGTTGGGTTGCAAAATGTAGGTTGTTGGTAAATATGATGAAGAGAAAGGGGCCAAGTATGGATCCTTGGGGTACTCCAGTGGATACTGGTAGTAGTGGGGAGAGATTGTTCTCCCAATTTATAGCTTATTGATGGTTTGATAGGTAGCTGTGAAACCATATTAGGGATGATGAATTGAGATTGCAAGAAGCAAGTTTATTAAACAGTAGTTGGTGGGAAACAGTGTCAAAATCTTTTGACATATCCAAGAAAATTGCTGAAACTAATTGTCCATTACTCTTAAGAGGATGAATAATGCTGGTAAAGGATACTAATGCTCTGCTTGTACTATTCTTAGGTCTGAAGCCATGCTGAGTGTTGGATAGTAGGTTATTAGTGGTAAGGTGATTAAGGAGCTGTTGGTGAATACATTTCTCTAGGATTTTGGCCATGGGTGAGAGGATGGCAATGGGGCCATTGTCTGAGATATCTCCAGAGGGGCCACCCTTGTGAAGGGGAATGATGTGAGAAATTTTCCAGAGGTGAGGCACATACTGTTCAGAGATAGAACAATTGATTAGTATAGAGATAGAATAGGCAATGGATGGAGCAGCTATTTTTAGAAATTCATTAGGTAGTTGGTCGGTGGCAAGGCAGCAGGGTTTTAGTTTTCTTAGGAACTTTTTATGTAGGAAGTTTCAATAGGTTTAAAAAAGGAGGAGGAGTTTGTGGTCATAGTGGTAGGGCAGGGGACTGTGAGTGGTAGATTTTGGTGATTGTCTAGGAGGGAAGTGATAAAGTTAATAAAGTGAAAGTTAAACTGTGAGGCTAAGGATTCAGAGGTGTTGGATGTGGAAGGAGTGGGTGGTGGAGGTTTTTCCAGGGTTGAGGAGGTAGTTAATAATTTTCCAGAACTTTTGTGGGTTGTGAAGGAACTTTTGCTGACAAGTTTGGAAGTAGGTTTTTTTATCATTGATGATTTTTTTCTTAGTTTGGTTTTTAAATGCTGATATGAGGTGAGATCATTTTTGTTTTTGGTGGAATGGTATAGAGCTCTGGCTGTATCCCTTGGTTTAATTAGACATTTTGTGTCATTAGAAAGCCACAGTAATTGTTTGGATTTGGCACATATTTCTCTGGTGGGTGCCAGATTATTTAGGATGTCAAGAAATGTGTTGTTAAAGTATTCTACTGCAAGGTCCAGTTGTAGGTTTTTAGTGGAGACTAATCACAATGTTGTAGTACTAGATTAACTATTTCAGGGTAGATGTTTTTCTTACTGTGGGTGTATTTGAAGGGAATGTAAGATTGGGATTGAACTCTTCTAACTAGAAGAGTAGGGGCATGGTCACTAAAGTTGACAGGTAAGCAGCCAGCTTTGTACCCCAGGCTTGGCTTGTTGGTTAATATCCAATCAAGTAATGACTCGTTTTTGGAATGTATGTCAGTGTGAGTGGGACAGCTTATAGTTTTGGTGAAATTGTATAGATTGTTAAAGTTGGTAGGGCTGTTAGAGGAGCAGGAGAGCCAGTCAAGATTAAAGTCACCTAAGATGATAGTTTCTTGGCTGAAAGAGGAGGCAGACCAGGAGAGGAGAAATTCTATGCTGGGAAGAGTGTTGCAGTGGGACAGGTAGGCAGTTACGATAATAATGGCTTTGTGAGTATTAATTTGCAGATGCATGATTAGAATTTCTGCATTTGGGATGTCTGGGGAAGTACAGTTTAGTTTTTTCCACTTTTAGAGAATCTTTAAACATAACAGCTATACCTCCACCTCTTTTGCTTAGTCTGTTTTGTCTAATAATACTGTAACTGTTGAAAGTAATGTCAAAGTCTTTAATGTAGGGTTTTAACCAGATTTATGTTATAACAACTATGTATGGAGAGTAGGCGGCCAGGGTAGCATGAAACTCAGTATTGTTATTTGCAAAGCTTCTGAGATTGAAGTTGGTTATTAGTAAATCAGATAGGGAAGTAATTGGTAGTGAGATTTGCATCATTGATTTAGTGAGTTTTTGGTTTGGAGTATTAGAAAAGAAGATGTGAGGTGGTGTTGAGTTGGAGGGAAGTCACAGTTGGGGCCTGGGTTGGGAAGAATACCAGCCTGTAATTTAATATGTATTAGGGAGTGCAGCAGTAGATTTTTAAGTTTGGTAATTACACAATGTTAACCGAATGTGGGCAGCTGAGGGTTTGAGGAGTGTATATGTTTGAAAGGGTAGAGAAGAGAGTTGGAGTTGTAGTATAGTTGTTAGCTGATATAACTATAAGGTTTAAGTAGAGGTTGAGGAATTGTGTGTGTTTCTGTGGGAGAGTGATGAAATTTAATGGTGTAATTGTGTAGGTCAGTGTCATTATAGGCTTGGTAGAGAAAGCATGACAGAATACTGTAGTAATGTATTGAGTATTAGTGTAGCATAGTGGGATAAGGTGAATGAGAAATAGGTAAACATTTTTGAAAAAAAAGAAAGAGAAATAGGTGGAGTGGAGTAGTGTAGATTAGAGGAGGGGAGCTGTGACAGTTATAGAGCCTTGAGAACTGTGGTGAATTGGAAGATAGTGAAAGTAGGAATATTAGGGTATCAGGGGTGTGGAAGGGTGAGGGATGTGAAATGATTGGTGAATTATGAAAGCAGTGTGGTGTCCTTAGCTATTAATGTAAATAAAGAGATGGTGGGTTGGAATGGAGGTAGGGTAGGGTAGGGTAGGGTAGGGAAGCAGGGTGAGCTTGAGCATAGGGAGAGCAAATGGAGTGGGTTGGACAAGATAGCATCAGCTTTTAAATAAAACAATCAATAAGGTAAGAAATATTTTTTGGTTTTGTTTTCTTTGTAGGTGTAACTGCATAGAATCACAGTCTATTGTTGCCTTGATAAGCACAGTAAGCTTAAGGATAGGGTCCTTAGATGGATAAAGTGAAAAACAATAAAAACATGTAAGGTACTTTCAGTGCTGTTAAACAAATTACTAGCACTGAGAAGCCTTATCTAGTAGTGCCAAGTACTATACAGGACTGAAAAATACAGTTAGCAATTGAAGAATTGTTGGGGGGGAGGCTAGTTCCTTGCTACAGTGCCACATATGATGACCGAACGCATTGCCGATGTTTAGTGAAAAACTGTGGGATTTAGCAGAAAGCTGCCTGACAGCTACAAGGTCTTAGCCTGTTTATTGTATTGGACAGTCTGGACTGATTAAACAATGCATGACAGACAACTGCTTCCTCAACCTTCTTGTGGCAACACATGTAACTGTAGGACTGCCATACATATGGACCTGGGTTCTAAAACAGTAAATTCCATACAGGATTAGTTTTATTGATGCAGTAACTACTATGTATTATAACATTTATGATCAAATGTATGACTGTGAATATACTGTGTACTATAGTCCTGTACATGTATTCCTTCTATCTGAACTGGTATGGCCTTCAATTTTGCCAGCAACACATACACAACTGCCTGTACATGCAATAACCCTGAAATTGCATTGCTTGCCACTGTTGCTCTCTACTTATCATTGTGGAAATGTGGTGCTGATAACTAGCAGGTATATGTTAGATAATGCCAACTGTGCGATGGTATAACAAAAAAATGAACCCAACAGTGCTAAGTCCACTATAACCGAAAAAATATATCATTGCTGAGACGAAAATCACTTGAAATTTTATTGTTAACACGTTAAAAAATTAAAATACTACACCAAACAACTGGATTGAGCGCTTTCTTCCCTCACATAGGGATTTCATCAGAATCAATGAGTGTTCCCATGTTCTTCCCTTTATAACCAACAACTGTGCGATGGTAGCAATGCTGCTCACATTTGCAGACTGCTTACCTACGTGCAAACAGGTATATCTCACATGTGTGTACACTTTGTTAACCATTGAGTAAATCTGCTGCTCGCTATTCTGTGGAACTGTATATTTGATGCTTTATTATTGGTGTGTATTGTTCATTTCCTCAGTATGACATAAAACTACATGTGGAAACACTGCAAACTAAGGGCCTGATATAACTATATGTTATATATTTACAATACTTATTATTTATTTGACATTTGTTTACCAGTAAAGTCTGACTGGATACATATCCTTTTTCTGTGGAGGCCTGGTGAGAAAAGCTCCACATGGTACATACAATTTAGCAACATTTGTTTACATTTGATTACATTTGAATTCACGGTGTGTTACAAACACATGGATACAGAGTTTCTGTTAACAAGAAATATATAACATTTCTCAAAGAAGTGAGTTATATTACATGATCAGAAGCTATTGCAACAGGGATTATACAACATGAATCATATATAACTTCTGTAAATAATCAGAGGATCAGAAATACGGTGCATAGGGTAGAGAGGGTAGAGGAAGAGAGACAGATTTAGCTTTATATAAGTCCAGTAGAGTACAAACATGGATTATTGCTGAATCTGTTGATGTGAGAAATATGTACAAACATTTCTGGGACAGGTCCTTTGACAGCACTTTTAGCATTTCCAAGATGTTTTTGGCCAAAAGGGTCATTTGCCTGTTTTGTGGGGGTGGGGGCTAAGGTGAGTTACTCTTATGGCACTAACACGGATATATTGTTCTTCTTACTCTCCTTATTTTGCATACTGCCTGTTGTTAGTATAGCACATCTACAGACTGTTTAATGTTTCTCCAGTGGTAATAGTGACTGGCTATCTTTTATGTTAAATCTGTAAAAACACTTATATTGTAGTTATGTGATACCTATGTGTATTATACATCTGTTTTCTTTTAGAACACCTACAATAATGGCAGGGAGATGCCTCAATCCATGCCTAAGACCATTTACAGATACCGAAAACTAGGTTATCATTGATGGTTTATGTCAACATGGTGTCTTTCTACTTCACAGGGGAATACAAGAAATGGTCCTTTGTCTGCAAATATAGCAGCAAATTGTTGCCGATCTCAACTCTGTGGGTGGCCAAGGACAAAGCTATGAACAGGTACACCATGGGCAACTAATATGATCACATCTGCAAGAAGGCAAGCAGCTGCAGTAGGCCATGACCTCTTGGTTACAAGTGGAGGCCCTCCTAGGGGACCACCACTGACCTTCATTTAGCAGCTCCTAGCAAACCTAAGGGACAAAGGCAGCACTCAGGACACTGCCATACCACACATGCTGGAAGTGGAAGCCAGTGTTTTGGAGATATCAACCACATCCTAGGAAGAGTTTCCAGGTAGGCCTTGTTATCTGAACAGTAGAATACTGTTGTATAGTTAAAGAATTTAAATGAATAAGTTAAATCTGTGTCACATGTATTTATTTGATTGGAGGGGGATTGAAGATTGCTACAGGTATAAGCTTAGCTTGGAATTCTCAGCCACATTCTTGTTTAAACAATCGTTTACTGTAGCTATAAAGGGGCAGATGTATTAACTTTTAAGTTACTGTTGATTGTGATTTTGTTGCCCTTACCTCTTGCTTAATGTCTTTCAGGACCATCAGGTCTCCAGGAGTGCTTGCCTTCTGCAGTTGGTGAGCCAATTAATTTGCTGTCAGTACTGCTGACCAATTTAAACAAATATTGTAGTGTGTAATATTGATCTCAGGCATGTTGCGGGTATTGCTGGACTGTCTGCAATAGTGGCAGCAGTGTTCTTTTGTTAGAATGTATTGCACTATAGTAGTGCCAGTATTAATGTATTCCTGTGTTTCTTGTTTTTAATCACAGGTGAATCTGACAGTGAACTGGGACCCCTGTGCCACCTAATGTCAGTGCCTCAGCAGACTGTGATGATGATGGTGGCCAACCCGAGGCACAGTCAGGGGGTGCAGTGGTTGAAGTTGGCACAGATGTTGACATACTGCTATCCCCTGCATTTATATTGCACACAACCAGTAGGTCTAAGCCTTTTCAGTCCACTCAGCCCACAGAAATTGGAAAGGTGGAGGGCAAAGACATTGATCAGGGAAGTGTGGCTACTGAGGCTTCAGTGCCTGTTGACTCTGGCCATAGTCAAAGGGTGGGTGAAGTGCCACACAGGAGGATTGATAGGGGTGCTCAGAGGGGGCCTGTTGTTCATCCTCCACCTGGTGCAGGAGTCACGTCCTGTGTCACTCTATGTATGTTTAGGGCCATCATGGAGGGACAGGCATGTTCTGATAGGTGCTCCATGTAATTGCTTAGGGTTGTGGATGCAGCTCAGACTGACATCCATGACTGCCTCCACTGTGTTGCTGATGCACTGGATTAGATGAATGACACATTGGAATGAGGTTTGTCGGTCATGGACCATGGGGTGTCTGTCATGTAGCAAGCAGTGTCTGAGATAGAATGTCTCCTGGGAGGGGAACATCATCCTCGTGGGTGTATGTCAGCCACAACAGCTGCTGGTAGCCAATGAGGCCATGCCCAATCACACTCCCCTAATGGCAGTACTTCCACTGCTTCATCAGTGAGTGTGCTGTCCACACCCAGACATGGCAGGCCATGGGGTGGTGGCCCTGGGCATTCCTGTGAAGGGAGCTCATCCAGCAGACACCAGTCATGTTCATTTAGCAGCACTACATCTGAGCATGCTCCTGGACGTCAATCTGCAAGTGGAACTCCTGGCAGAGCTAGTTCTCATTGTCGAGGATGGCAACGATGAACTGCCACCTCTACCATGCATAGCTCACACCTATCCAAAACACCATGATGTAGAGCTAGTACCCAGATTGGCTGTATTCATGCACACACTCACTCACCAATTTCACCTGGAGGACCCCTTCTGACACACAAACAACAGTTACTTATTTAGTCTTGCTGCCCATTTTTGTTTGTCCAAATGTCTGTGTTCTTCTCCTTCTTACTCACATAAACTCACCAACGTCTTGTATCAACCAAGGCTTCCTGACCCCACACAACACCCTGCACTAATGATAACTGTGCCATATCCCTGTGTTCTACATTTCTGATTCAGGGATACAAAATATGTGCCTGATGCTCAGGGTACATAGCTACCTTTCTGCTTACTATATCTGCATTGGTGTTATAGAAATGTTCATTGTACTTGTGACTTATATTGTCCTTGAAAAGTCAGAGAGTTTATAGCATCCACATGTCATAATGTTATAGTGAATGCTGTTGTAAAGGTTGTGAAGTCAGAAACTGCAATGTATATCATTACTTTATAACTTCTCTCTGTAATGACCACCAAACAACACCCTGTGCAATGATAACTGCACACTCCATCTATACAGTGTAAGAAGGAATCAGTATTGCAAACTAAACAAGGATATACATTTTGAGCCTCAAGAGCAGGGTCAGTCCACCCAGGCATTCTACTTAGCACACTCAAGCAAATCTGCAGTCTGCGGCTACCACTCCATCTATACAGTGTAAGAAGGAATCAGTATTGCAAACTAAACAAGGATATACATTTTGAGCCTCAAGAGCAGGAGCACACTCAAGCAAATCTGCAGTCTGCGGCTATCACTCCATCTATACAGTGTAAGAAGGAATCAGTATTGCAAACTAAACAAGGATATACATTTTGAGCCTCAAGAGCAGGAGCACACTCAAGCAAATCTGCAGTCTGCGGCTACCACTCCATCTATACAGTGTAAGAAGGAATCAGTATTGCAAACTAAACAAGGATATACATTTTGAGCCTCAAGAGCAGGGTCAGTCCACCCAGGCATTCTACTTGTATGTTTTATGAGAGTGAAGCTATTACATTAGCAGTATTTCTTAGTAGTTCTCAGCTTGCTAATAAAACTGACTGTTGTAGCCTTGTGTCCCCCCCCCCCAATAGTACAGTAATCCTAATTGTCCAATAGACAGTACAGATTTAATTCACATCCCTGTGACTAAATTAAATTAACCATCAAGCAGCCCTCTCAGTTCTTTCTGCCTTAGTTTGTATCACTTGGAGGATCACCTGTTTATTTGCATCTCTATCATTGCTAATGTATCTCCCTACTCTAATCTGTGCACAAACTGGTTACTTATCAGCAAGTCAATGTAAAGACACACTCCCAACCTTAATAAACTTTGCTGTCTCTTCTCTCCTTCACTTTACAGGTAGTTTGAATTATTACTTACCCTCTCTGAGGCCTTCACTGATTTCCACTGATTGCCTCTCTGGTTTCTTTGCATTCCACCTGGTTTACACCCCTTGTGCTATCTCCCTCCCCCAATACAAAGTCTATATTAGAATCCTGCTGAGCATGGAGCCATCTTTAAATTTCCAGTCTCCCACCAGGACACAAGTGCTCTTCAGCAATTACATTCTGCTAGCCGGTAAGCCATTAGACCTCAGGAATTTGTTTTAAAAGTGTTCAGATTTGTAAAGTAATACTTACTTTTTTCTCTTGCCTTGGTTGGCTCTGGCTCTGGCTCTGCCCCGCTCCGTTCGCCCTCGCTAAAGCTCGGGCTCTCTCCACTCCCCTGCCCTGCCCCCTATTCCCTCCCGCCCCCACTACCTCTACATTCATAGTAATCATAGCCACACCCACAGCTCACCCTCACATCACCTCCACCAATCACAGCTCCTGAAGTCATATCACATTAAACCACACCAACTTGCTCCACACAAAATACTCCCAATCACTCTCATTCCCACTAGGCATTTTTTGTATCACCCACACTACTTCCCCATCCACATATAGTGCAACCCTATAATTCCTATTCAGACCCCCCACCTAGAAACAACATAAACTTTATAACCATGACTATCACACAACTAAATCTAGTCTGTCTTCTCATAATTCTTTACAACACCACAAGTTATCACTCTAGCAATATCCCTAATCTTAGTAGCACAACACTGCATTATGCACTCTCATACACAGACACCACACATTATAATAATATCTGCCCACACTTATTCAAGAACTACATAACAGACCAATTCAGAACTAAACACATATGCTCTCATTCCTACTCCAAAAACACAATACTTTCTCACACTCCTCACCAAACTCCAACATCTGTATAACCATTTTAACTCCAGGCTCACCATAAGTGGGGATATCCACCCCAACCCAGGCCCAAATCCATCCTGTCCAACACAAACTGCTCCAACACAAATGTCAGAACATAACACCCCCACTTTCTTCATCCCTGGGCAAATCAACAACAGCAGCAAAACCAATCATCTTTTAATGCTAAATATTAATATTAGAAGTATCAAAAATAAAATACCTGAACTCCAGGCCACAATAGCACACTACTCCCCAGACATAGTTGCTTTAACAGAAACCTGGCTAAATAAAAACATAGCTAACTCAGAAGTTCTCCCTACCAGCTACAATATCATTAGACAAGACAGACCACTTCGTAAAGGGGGTGGAACTGCCTTACTCTACAAGTCCAACTTAACTGTCCATCAATTACCAAACTCCTACCCCTCCCCAATAATTGGGACATACTTATCTCACAACTTCAACTTCACCCTAAAAAGGTCATCACCACAATTGTGATCGATATTCCACCTGGTAATACACCTGCTAGCCTTGAAGACTTCTTATCCTGGTGTTCTTCCACATACTCACAAGAAACCCTTATTCTGGAGGACTTCAACCTAGATTGGTTCACCTGTATATCAGAACCACCAAGTAATCTAATAAATCTCCATGGCTACCAGCAGCTAGTCCAAATTCCAACTAGGTGTGATAAAACATCTAAAAGGGAATCCATCCTTGACTGGGTCCTAACTAGCAACCCCACATTGTACCCTCACACAGGCAGTCTCCCAGACACCTTAAGTGACCACAACATAATATACTTTATACGTAGTAGAACAAGCATATGCAAAACCACTAACTATATATCCACTAGAAACACAAACAAATTCTCTCCTGAGGTCCTCAACACTTTACTGTGTAACTGTGACTGGACCCCCCTAAAAACCCTCCCACTTGACCAGGCTGTAGCATATTTCAACAAAACATTTCTACAACACCTAGACACTGTCGCTCCATTGCGCAAAATCAAGGTTAGAACCTCTACAAACCCCTGGCTCAGTAAAGAAACCAAACAAATCCTCAAGGCCAGAGACACTGCCTGGCGTTACTATCAAGAAAACAAAGAAACACAAAGCCTAACTAAGTACCAAGAACTGTGCAACCGTGCAAAAAAATGCATTAGGCTGGACAAAAAATCCTAATACACAACATTACAAACTAAATACCAACACAACCCGCAAAAATTTTGGAAAAATGTAAACCAGCTACTAAAATCCACCCAAAAGGCTACCCTCAAACCAACCACCCCTGACACTAAAGTTCCCATCGAAACACTATTCATCTCCCACTTTGTGAACTCAATTCTATCCTTAGTATCACAGGACAGTTCCTTCCTCACTATCCCCCCAACACAAATAACACTAATACAAGCTTTACCCTCAAAACAGTTTCCACCACTTCAATCAAAAGCATGCTCTCCAAACTAAAAACCTCATCAACAGCAGCCGACCTACTCCCCAGCTATTTCTTGAAACTTACAGCAGATGCTATTGCTATCCCAGTCTCCACTCTCATAAACAGATCAATTGTTGAAAACTATGTGCCCAAACTCTGGAAAATATCCTATGTTACACCCATACATAAAGGTGGGACCTCCACTGAACTTAATAACTACAGACCCATTGCTTTACTCTCCCCCCTGGCCAAAATCCTAGAAAAATGCATCCATACCCAGATGCTAAACTATCTCCTAGACTGCAATATCCTGTCACCTACTCAGCATGGTTTCAGACCTGCCCATAGTACCACTACAGCTCTCCTCTGCTTCACAGACACAGTAAACCGTCTCAAAAATAAAGGCCTGCAAGTGTCAACTCTTTTTTGGATATGTCCAAAGCATTTGACACAGTCTCACACCAAATCCTGCTAAACAAACTAAACCAATGTCATCTATCTAATTCCACTCTTACCTGGTTCCAAAGCTACTTAACTGACAGGTACCAAGCTGTGAAATGGGAAATTTCTCTCTCTCCTCAGCTGCCCATAACTATAGGAGTCCCACAGGGTTCTATCTTAGGACCACTACTATTCACAGTCTTCACAAATGACCTCCACACCTCCACTCAGCATGCATCTATAATTCAGTATGCAGATGACACTACCTTAATCTGTGCTGCACAAAACATTCCCACCCTCCTGCAAACAACTCAACTAACATTCTCTGATGTTGAAAACTACTTTACCAAAGCCCAACTTATCCTCAATCCAAAGAAAACTCAGCTTATGATTATAACCAGTTCTAACAAAAACACTAACAGTCAATTCACTATCTACTCCACAAATGCTACTCCATTTGCTCCAGTGGCACAGGCTAAGCTATTGGGAATAACCATAGACTCCCACCTAAAATTTGATAGTCATCTGAACTTAACTATTAAAAAAGTACATGCCAAACTGGGGTCACTCTACCATATCAAACCATTTCTTACCAACAACACAAGATCAGCCATTGCTCGCTCCCAACTTCTATCCACCCTACTCTATGCATCTCCCATTCTGACTAATCTCAACAAAACTGAACTAAGCAAAATGGAAGCTTGCTATAACAGAATTGCCCGCTTTGCTGCAAATTGCTCATATAGAACTCATCACTGTACTGCTTTGAGACAGCTCCACTGGCTTGAACTGCCCAACCTCCTAACCTACAATCAGCTCTGCCTCTGTCATTCTATCTATTACCTCCCCAATAAGTGTCCTGCCCTCAAAAACCTAGTACAACATCACTCCACTTAGATCATCAAGCAAACTACTACTAGAAGTCACCAACAGCTACAATAGCTTTGGAGATGCAATATATAGTTGTTCGGTGGCTAAAAAATGGAACTCTGTCCCTACTAGCATTCAAAACACATCATCCAAAGCCTCCTTTAAAGACCTCATCAGGCAACATCTCAAGCAAAGTTGGCAGTGCCATGATTGCTCCCCAGGCTAGTGAAAGCGGATAACATATACATACTAAATCTAGAGCAATTGATAATAGTTTTTCAATCTTACTCACAAACACTGGCTAATCTACAATGTATGTACTGTACCTGTATACTATGTATGTATTCTACCTACATTCCAAAGTTCAGCCGTACACCACAAATCTATTACTTACCTTTATTTTTAAAATTAATATTTTTTTGATTGTTCTCTCCACTGTAACTGTTTGTGCCGCATACCACTGTAAAAACATGTCTCTTGTAATTTGTGTGTATACTGATTAGGTCTAAATAACTAAATGTGTCTGTAATTTTTCTTTGTGGAGCTTTTCTCCCCGGGCCTCTGCTGAAAAGGGGCCTTTTCGGCTCACTCAGACACCCCCGGTTAACAAATGTAAAATAAATAAAAATAAATCATATCACTGTTTTCTATTTTTTGGATTCAGAGATACAAAGATTTCTATCTTATGCTCAGGGTGCATAGCTGCCTTACTGCTTAGTATATCTGCATTTGTGGTTTTTAACTGGTCATTGTACATTTAACTTATATAGGCCTTGCAAAGTTCCACAGTTGATAACATCAAAATGTTACATTTTAGGGAACGTTCTTGTGAGGGTTGTGAATTAAGAAACTGCAATGTGTATAATTAGTTTCTGACATGTCTTTTACAGGATTCTCAAGTCCAAATGTATGGTGCAAGTCACAGGTTATGCCATAATATTCTGATCTTAGGAATGCATGACAGCAAAACATTTTCTTTTCCTTTCATAGGTTCATAGGTTCATAGGTGGGTACTAAACTATAGGCCCTAGGGCCTATACAACCTTAGCCATAACAATTCCCTGGCTTTTTCTTCCCACAATATTTACTTCCCTGGACCCCTGTATAGCAAGGTGACTGACATGATCCCCATGGTAAATTTCCTATCTTCCATCCAATCATCAAGGCTCCTTTTGAAGAGGGCCAAAGAGACACTCTGCTTGATGTGTATGGGCAGTCTATTCCAGACTCGGGGGAGTCTCTGGGTCAGGACCCTATCCCTCCAGCATGTTTTGTTCATTGTGATAACAAGGTTTAGATCCCTGGAGCATGCAGCTCTGAGGGATTGGGATTTCTTTAAGTGTAGCATGTCCAACAGCTCTGGGTTTGACATGGCCTTGTATGTTAAGCAGAGATCGCCTCTCAGTAGACAATATGCAACAGAGTAAAGCTGGAGTATTTTAGACGGTCAGCATAGGGCATCTGCTTTAGGCCTGTGATTCTTTTAGTGAGGTATTTATGTGGGCTTTCCAGTTGTTGCAGATGTCTTGAGAGGTACATACCAAACAGGGCGTTGTATTATATAATGGGTCTAATGAGGGATGAGTACAGTGGGACAATGACCTCCTTTTTTTCTGGATGAAAATCCCTTAGTGATGAGGTGTACCACATAGAAGGATTTTCTGACTGTTGTGGCAATGTGGTTATCGAAGGTGAGACCACTGTCCACCTGTGTCCTAAGTCTCTTATCACACTTTCAGTGTTTAGTGTACTTCCACCTATGTGGTAATTCATGGGTACATGTTTTTTCCCAAAGGGGATAACTATACATTTCTTGGCATTCAGCTTGAGCCCATGGCTGTGGCACCAAGCATCTGTTTCTGTAAGGCCCTTTTGTAGAATATCCACATCATTTGAGGATAATGGCTCCCAGTTTGCAGTCAGCTGAGAACTTTGTTAGCCAGACTCCCTTAGTGTTGGCCTGTACTTCAGAGAAGTAGATGCCAAACAAGAGCGTCCCCAGGACTGAACACTGAGGTACTCCACTTGTCATTTGTCTGGGGCTAGATTTGGAGTCAGCTACTTTTACAGTGTGGGTTCTATCAGTAAGCCAGTTGGCACCCTTAGTTTTCTTAATCTAAAGTTCTTATTTGTTGCCACTATTTGCATTTTTGTCAGAGGGAGAACCACCAGCTGCTGTGGGTTTAGGCAGACATAGGCATGCTCAGTATGCCCTTGCATTGCTTAAGAGATGATGCATATCACACTCACTCACCACCTAGAGGTCTAAAACCTTCCTCCTACTCACATACATATAGTAACATTGATGCCAGGCAACTAACACAACCTTTACCTTCCCATGTATTGGCTGTGTACTGCTTGCATCAGACAGAGTCAGCCCCAAACGAACATTGTGGCAACTGCTGCATTTATAAGATAAGTCCTAAACATGGAGTGTCTTGTTTAATAATATCACGGCATATCCTTGTATTTCATCACTCGGTACAGTAAGCAAGTCAAAGGTGGGTGATTTGTAAAGAAATTACCTTAACATGTGACATCAGTGACTTATTTGATTTACGCGTGTCAATTAGCATGTAGTGGGCCTCACACATCAAAGATTCACACAGCTATACTTCTCCAAAATACTGATCACTACATGCCCTCAGTTTAGCAACATAAGTTTGTAATGGAAAATCATTAAAGAGATAAGTCAGAAAGTAATGATACACATTGCAGTTTCAGACTGCACAACCTTCACATGATCAAACAGACAGGATGCAAAACAAGAAGAGTAACAAGAGCAACATATCCTTGTCTGTACCATAGCAGTAACTCACCTTTGCCCCCGCTCCCCCCAGAGAACAGTCTATTCTGGTTTGAGCCATATGAGTAACTCTCCTTTGTTCACCCCAAAGTAACAGTCCATCCTTGTTTGTGCCATAACAGCAACTCAGCTTTGCCCCCCCTCAAAAGAACTGTGTACCCTTGCATGCACCATAACAGGAACTCACCTTTGCCCACCTCAAAAGAACAGTCTATACTTGTCTGTGCCATCCAACCTTCCCTTCAGTTGTTGGCAATTACATATCATATTATTCCCACTTAATCTCACACATTTTAAAATCAGTGATATAGACTGGCTTGCACATTGCATGTCTCTGAGTACTGGTCAGATAACTGATGCATGACCAAGAAACACAGAAAGGTAAGACATAGCTGCATATTTGTAAGCAACAATCATAACAGGTTGTGTGATCACTAAGTGCCCTACATCAAAATAAACCAAATATAATAAATGTACGAATAATAGTTTATGCCTTGATATCAGTGTACATTCAGTTGCATTTGTTTGTGTGAGGAATGAATTCAGTTGTTTGCTCCAAAGCTGTTTGTGTCGCACAGAGGGATAAGGCACCCATCCTGTTTTCTGAAAGTGCATTGGAGTGACAGTTGAAATCCAGACCTATGTAGACATATCTCATGTGTACTAAATTTTTTTTACTGTGTATGTTATAGATTGATTTTCCTCATTTCAACTATTTCTCCCTTTTTTTTTTCATTTTTTTTGTGCCAATGTTTACACAATGCACCACTTAACATAAATAGGTTTGGCTGTGCTCATCTGGTTTGCATGAAGTGAGGCAGTGCACAAACTGGACAAATGGACCACCCAGGTAACAGACAGGACCCAGACAGCCACAAATAGAAACTGTATGCATTCAATTAATACTAAACACATTGCTTGGCAGTGCACACCCTTGAGCACTCGTTTGCATGACAGTAAGCGAAGTGCAACATTTTCAAATGTTACAAATTAAAGAAGTGTACACTCCCAGTAAGAGCGATGCCTTCAGTTGGTGGGAAAGTATCATTCTACATTGGTCTTGATCTGGGGTAAGCATGGCAGGCATTCATAAAGAGGGACTGAGATTCTGTACTAAAAAATGGCGTGCCCAGGAAACCAATGTGTTTGTTGGACTCCTAGTGAATGAACTTGGTCCTAGGCTATTGCAGATTGACTATTGTGCCTCAGATTAGAAGTCAGCGGCATGGAATAGTATCCCCCACACTAGTGAGTAATGTAGACATCACTACAGCAGCCTTCAAGCAATGAAGACGAATACCCTTGAATTTTGAATCAAGAAATGTAGGACTGGGGGCACTCCACAGATATGTAAATATCAATTACAGAGACTACTTGTAAGACTTAAAGCTGAATATAATCAGGACTGGCATTCATAATGGTATTCTGTTCTGTTTTATCCACAGCTAACATAGACCAAGAACTGAATGTCCGGACCCATGCTGCTAGATTGGCATGAATGAGAGAAGCATGTGGTATGTATGCAGCAGAATAGTACTGTTACTGTAGCATTAAAAGGTTAAGATATTTGGGGGGGGGTATCTTCTACAGTTGTATCAAATTGTGCATGCATATCTGAACTGTAACAACTAGTATGCATGCATTAGACTGTAGGCCAAACCAACAGTACAGTATTAGACAGTTGTCAGAGGTTGTGGGTTCACATGCCACACTTAAAATACTGTTAATTTGTCATCAATATTGTATGGTACATGCAAACCTCTATAGCAGTGACACAAATGGCCTGCTGTAAACTGTAATCTGTATAACTGCAACTTGCATATGTACAATATATGCACACATCAAGGATAGCTTGCTGCAGTCTGCAGTATAGTGTGCATCTCTTATGAGCTGGGTAGTCTTAAAAGTAAAAAAGTTATTAGTTAGGAGTTGGTAGGTAACAGAATAGAGTCAAATAATTGTATCAATGCATTGTATGTCACATATGAGGTTGGCAATGTTCTCCCTTTTTTCCTCACCCCCAACCCTTATCTTCTATTTTTCCCACAGCACAGTGGGGTAGGCCTGCCCCACAGGATCCTCCTGCCCTCACTATACCAGCTGTGACACCGAGACCCAGTACATCTGGGATGCAACCTGGTAGCATACCCTCTGCTGTGCCTGCACTGCCTGGCCCCTTAGGTAGTTCTGTCCCACAGGATAGGCCAGTGATTCCCTCCAGTAGAAGTGGCAGAGGTGGTGATTTTATCACCGGTGATGAATTGCCAGGGTTGGTGATTAGGATTGTGCACCACACTGTTGGTGTATGCCTACTTCGGATGGAGACACTGCTGTCTATCATTGTACTTAATAACACAAGAAGGAGATGCAGATGTCAGACACTGCAGTCATCAGTGCAGTGAGATGACAGTTATGACAGTCCAGTGGGTGATGACTTGATTCTCACTGTCACCCTGCTTGATGTCCATGGGTTCACAATGTCCCCACTGTCATACCAACCATTGTGTTCACCAAACTCTTGTGTCCTTCACTATATTTGTGTCTTGTTTTGTATGTTCTATCTGTCTGCAATTGCTTCCTCACCTACCGAACATACCTGACCCAGACATACCTACGCCACTTCCCCAACATTCCTCACTCAAAATAAAAAAGGCAACATGTCCCAAAAAAATCATCCTATACACAGCTCTCCATTTTGCACACATGTCTTCTTGACACACTTGATATGGTCCATCTGGCTATACAACATGATTATGGTGTGGTCACCCCTCTCTCTGGAGGTGACAGTGCAAATTCAGCTAATATTCTGGACATCTGAATATTTTTAACTATTGAAGAAATTGATAGCTATGGTTCTTTCCTACCACCTCCTGCACATTCCTGTCCTCCACTCACATTCTTCTTACCCCAGCTTGCTCCCCATTTCACCATTTTCCTATCTTCCCCATTTCTTTCCTTTAAAGCATAATTGTGAGATGGTGTGCATCGTGCACCATAACACAACAATGGCAAAAAGCAGTTAAAACTGGTAGATAAAGTTGTATTAGAAACTAGTTCTATCTAGCCCCAAAATGTACATATTACTGCAATGAATGCATGAACATGTGCTGCCACAGAGTCAGCTACTTAGCAGGTGTCTTTTAAAAACTCCATACCAACTATCACATTTTAGAAATGCAGCTCGAGTTTCTGACTGCTTACACAGGTCAGCTCAAGTGTGTAGAAGGTCACCTATGTCTCTCTGGATAATGTCCATGCTGATGCCTTCCTTAGCCGTTCACATAACACTTGTTAGGTGCATGGTTATTAGGTGTATTTCTGCATGTTATGATACTAATGTGCATTTTAAATCATACAGCATTTCATATTACTTTGTGTAGTTAGCTAGGGCCTCTAGCTGTTAATGTTTCCACATGTATTTTTATGTCATAAAAAGGAAATGGATAGTAAACACTAGTAATACAACACAGATATATAGATTTCAATAAAGCGGTGACCATCAGGAGTGCTCATAGTTAAGAAGTGTGCAAACTCTTGCCGCATTGCTAAGGTCTACCAGATTGTATTGAGTCTCTAAAATGTACCTACTAATTAACTGGCTCTGTGGCAGCAGGTGTTAATGCATTGTTGTCAAAGGAGATTTTACTGGGTTCAGTTACAGGTGTAGGTAGTACTTTTACAAGTTTGTATGATACATTTAAATACATTTACTTATATTGCCGCCATTCAGTGTTGCTGCACATTGGTACACAATGTGCACCACTGCACAATTATCCATTAAAGAAAAAAAATGGAGAAGATAGGAAAGTTCTGAAATGGGGAGCAAGCGGGGGAAAACAAAGTGAAAGCAGGGCAGGAATGTGCAGAGGAGAGGTGGGAAAGAACCACAGCTATCCATTTCTTCAGCAGTAAAAAATGATCATATATGCAGAATATTAGCTGAATTTGGGCTGTCACCTACAGAGAGAGGGGTGGCCACAACACAATCATGTTGTATAGCCAATTGGACTGAGTCAAGTTTGTATTTGCAAAATGGAGAGCTATGTATGGGATGAATATTTTTTTGTGGGCCAGGTGCTTTTTTTTTGAGAGAGAGAGAGAGAGAGAAGAATGTTGGGGAAGGGACATGTATGTCTGGGTAAGGCAGGTTGGGTAGATAAGGAAGCAATCACAGACAGATAGGACAAACAAGACAAGACACAGGGATGGTGAAGGACACAGGAGGTGGGTGAGCACTATGGTTGGGGTGAGGGTGGAGGCATTGAGGACTCATGGACATCAAGCTGGGTGTAAGTGAGAATCGAGTCCTCACCCACTGGACTGTCATCACTGTCACCTCACTGCACCACTGGCTGAAGTGTGCAATGTCTGCATTTCCTCCTAGTATGTTGTATGAGGATGGAGAGTAGGTGCTGTAGCCACTAGAGTAAGAGCAGGAGGATCCTGTGGCACAGGCCTGCCCTGCTGTGCTGTGGGGGGAAAAAAGAAAACATATTTTAAATAAAGAGAATTTAAGGGTTGGGGTGAGAAAAAAAAGAGAGTAACATTAGTAACTTCATAAGTGGCATACAAAGTATTGATACAATTATTTGACTCTTTTCTGTTACCTTTACTTTTAAAACCACAAACACCTAGCAAATGTATTTATTACTATTAAAAGGCTACCCAGTTCATAACAGATGCACACTATAGTACAGATTGCAGAAAGCAATCCTTGATGTGTGCATATGCGTGTCCACATCATACTGATTACAGTTTACAGCAGTTTTTGAACCCACAATCTCGGACTACTCTCTAGTACTGTGCTGTTATTTTGTCCTACAGACTGATGCATACATAGTTTCCCTTTAAAGTTGAGAGATGCATGCTCACTATTATTTGAGAATATGGAACTGTTGCTTTGTTCTACAGACCAAGGCATACATACTTTCCTTTACAGTTGAGATATGCATGCTCAATTTGATGCAACTGGATTACATACCAAATAAGCTGTCTTCAGCTTTTAAAGCTACAATAACAGTACTGTTCTTGTGCATACATACCACATGTTTCTCATGTCCTTAACAATCTCATGGCATGGGTCCTCATGTTCAGAGCTCTCTAAGTGGCAGCTGTGGCAGAAAAACAAAACAAAATACCATCATGAATACCAGCATTGACTATATCCAGCTTTTAACTCTAACAAGTAGTCACTGTTGTTGATACTTACACATCTGCGGAGTGTCCCTGGTCTTAAATTCCCCAGTCCAATGGTTGAGGATATCCCTCTTCCTACTCCTGAGGTTGTTGAAGTGGTGTTGACATTGTTCATCAGTACATGGGATACCTGTAGCACTGGTCAAGGCCCTGGCAACACTATTCCATGCTTCAGAGTTGTATTCTGAGTCTGAATAGTCCCTCTGCAGTAACTGGGGCCCACAATTCTGAACTAGGAGTCCAAAAAAAAAACACTTTGGACTCCTGGACACCCACCTCTGAGCTCAGAAGCACACTCCCTCACCTGAAACACCAGACATGACTACCAGAGATCAAGCCCAACATAGAAACAAGTTTTCCTGCCAATTGTACTTTATATCCTGATGTTTTGCTGCCAATTCCAGTTATCACACTCTTACTAGGTATGCACACAGTGTTTGAAAATGTTGCATGATGCTTACCACTGTGCAAATACTGTACATGGGTTCTCCGCTTTCAGTGTTTGCTCTAAGTGGCACATTGTGCAAACAGTGGCCAAACAAATTTAAATGAAGAAAACTAAAAAAAGGGAAAAGTAAATGCCATGCTGTAATACTATCCTTTGGCAGAATCAGTGTGGCAAACCTCTCATAATTATATCTCCAAAATGAGGAACAGTAGCTCTCATAATGTGGAACAAATGGGCAAAATGTGGAAAACATACAAATGGCTTACTAACATCTTAAAGTGGAACAGTTATATGATGATTAAAATGTGCTGGTTTAACTTATATAAAAGATCTTACATGATATTGCTATCCATGTTCGCTTGCAAGTCTTTATGGACAGCAACCATACATGTAAATGCTATCCGCATTCACATAAGATGTTTTGCAGCCAGCAAGACTGCTGCAAGCCAAGAAACCTTGCTTACATGCATAACGCCTCATTAATATGCATGTCATGATGCTGTGGGATGGACATCATTGTGTCCATGGTAACACTCCATGTAGGGTCTGAGTTATGCCTACACAGAGTTTATTGAATCCTGGAGCTTGTGTGTGTGTGTGTGTGTGTGTGTGTGTGTGTGTGTGTGTGTGTGTGTGTGTTTATGTATATAATATATATATATATATATATATATATAGAGAGAGAGAGAGAGAGATTTATATAGATATAGATACAAATATATAAACCATTTATATATATATATATATATATATATATATATATATATATATATATATATATATATATATATATGTATGTATATATCCTTAAAAGGTTCAAAATACCCAAATGTCAACATCAGTAACATTAATACAAAAATACTGAAAAAAATCCAACATAATCAGGGGCGGCCCATGCTATTGGACTGCTGGACTGCAGCCCCTCAGCTGTAAAAAAAGAAAGAAAGTAAAATAAAATACAAAGAAAGAAAATAAAAAAAATGAAAATGATTGCAAGTAGCGGACCTACGTGCTAGCAGCATTTCCGATATCCAGACTGCTGTTGAACCAGTCTGGAGCATGCGCAGACTGTCTCAGCAGCAGTCTGGATTGAGAAGCATTCAAGTGCAGAGATCCCAGAAGTCTATGCAGTTGTAACTGCATAGACTGTCATTGGAAAGGGATCGGACTGCAACATTGGTAGGCTGGGAGTCTCGTCAGGGCTTTCTAGCGCAAGGAAGGACTTAGTGCTGCAATGAACAGACCAATCCCAGGTGTGTGTGTGTGTGTGTGTGTGTGTGTGTGTGTGTGTGTGTGTGTGAGTGTGTGTGTGTGTGTGTGTGTGTAATGCCCCAGGTGCTACATGGTGGTGGGTAGAGAATAAGGCTTGAACCCTGTACCTTGGGCCCAGGTGGCAAGAGCCTAAATTCCCTACCCACCACCATTTGTAAAAATGTTGCAGATTGTTTCCCTCATACTTGTTCTGTTCCTCATACAATCTGTGGTTTCTGTATTTTTGTGTCCTTGCAAAGCCAGTAGTGCATTGGTGCAGTGGTAGTATTGTTGCCTGACAACTACATGTTCTCTGGTTTGATTCTTGGCTGGGGTGCCTTACCTTCTGTGTGGAGTTTGTATGCCCTCACTGTTTTTGTTTCTGCTAGTGTCCTCCCATCTTACAAAGACATGTGTCTGTCTGGAGTGTTTGTCTTTGGGCCTCAGCTAAAAATTAGCTTTTGTTCCAAGTCAGACTTTCCTGGTTAACAAATGTTAAAAATGACACGCATTTGAATATCAGACTTCATATTCTTCAGAAAGTGCATGGTAACACAAAAGCTTTTATTCTAGCAATTTTTCAAGTGTATAAGATGGATATTTGAAATCTGTCCCTATTTTTGGGACTGTATTCCCCTATTATTGGCTTCATCCAGGTTTTGTGCTAAGGTTGATAGCTATGGTAAAAACTGAATTCACTGAATATGTTTGGGGGCTATATTCCCCCATTACTGGCTTTGTCCAGGTGTTTTTTGCTAAGAGGTTGAGAGCTATGGTGAGAACTGAATTTACTGAATGTTTGGGGGCTGTATTCACCCATTATTGGCTTTGTTCAGGTGTTTTGTGCTAAGAGGTTGACAGCTGTACTATGGTGAGAACTGAATTCACTAAATGGTAGCCATTTAAGTTTCCGTCTTCCTCTTTCCCAAAACAGCTGATTTGGCATAGTGGTATGTTGCTCTGACTGTTTTGCACAGGGTCCTGGGTTTAAGGCTTGGCAGTGAGATGTATGGCGGTAACACAGCATTTTATTCTAGCAACTTTCCAGCATTATACAAGCAATGTTTAGAATGTGTCCCTGGTTTTTGAGCTTTTGTCCCCCACACAATAAACTTTGGCTTTTTACAGATTTCTTTGTGCTGCAAAGTTCAGAGATACAACTGAGTGAGTAGATTTTACAAGGAGCTGAGAGCTGCAGGGGAGCAAAAGTTTAGTGCTGCTTATGCTTAATCTGCTTGCATTGTTAATAGCACAACAGGTAGTATATTTGCGTTTGATGCAGATGGCTGTGGGTTCTACTCCCACAGTAGATAGAAGCATTGCTGATACTGTACTGTGTTGCAAAACGGGTGGATGCTACACTCCTTTTTGTCCAAGATGCCTAGTAACTATGAACCTGCTATCAGTTTGCCATCCATTCCCTATTGCAATATTGCTAGCTTATCATTTTTTTTAGTGTAAGATAGGCAATTTATTCCTCAAGGGTAACAGGCACTTTATTTGTAGATGAAACAATGAAATACAAAGTTGTTTGCTAGCAGCAACCTCTTCATTATTTATAGAACTCTTCAATGTGGAATTATTTAGAAATAAAATCTGGGCCAAATGGAGAGCTACCAAATGTCCATCTGATCACCTCCTCTTTAAACAGTTAAGAAATGCTACCAAAAAAGATACTCTTAAGGACAAAAAAGACTACTACCTTCACCTCCAACAATCTAGTGAACATACCCCACAAAATTTTTGGTCAGGGATAAACAAACTTCTTCAGCCAGGACACCCTACTACTCCTGTCCCATCAGGTTTCAACCATAATAATTCCAACCAAATCCATGATGCCTTTAACAACTACTTTACAGAAGCCATACAAACCCTAGCCAATTCTTTACCTCCCTCTTCTACTTCCCTACCAAATTCTTCCAATTCTTCAACTCCTACCTTTCACCTACAACCTGTTAGTACATCTCTTATCTACAAGCTACTTCTGAAACCTTGTACCCCATCAGCTAACCATCTCCCATCAGAATACTTACAAATTGCCGCAAAAGCTATATGCTACCCCATATCTATCCTTATTAATAGAACTATTTCTGAAGGTAAAATTCCTACCATCTGGAAAGTATCCCATATCATCCCTCTTCATAAAGGTGGATCCTCTACTGAGCTCTCTAACTTTTGACCTATTGCCTTACTCTCCCCATTATCTAAAATAATGGAAAAATGTATTCACAAACAACTACTTAACCACCTACTACAAAATAACCTACTAGCAAACTGCCAACATGGCTTTAGACCATTCCACAGTACTACGACTGCCCTTCTATCCTTCACTGACTCTATAAATAAAAATCGGAACAATAACTCCTTCTCCTCTGCACTATTTATTGACTTGTCAAAAGCCTTTGACATGGTCAACCATAACTTACTTCTAAACAAACTAAATTCCTATTCTCTTAATCCACAAGCATTACAATGGTTTAGGAGTTACCTTCAAAATAGACAACAAGCAGTACTTTGGAATAACAATCTATCATCATTACTTCCTGTAAATATTGGAGTCCCACAAGGCTCTATCATAGGTCCCCTTCTTTTTTCCTTATTTATCAATGACCTACACTTGAACACACCCCAAGCCACCTGCATTCAATATGCAGATGACTCAACCTTAATCTAGGGTTGCCACCTTTCCAAATGGCCAAAATGGGACATTTGTGCTACAAACATCAGATTTTGCAGGGCAAAACATACCCATGGCCAGTACAAAGGACAGAACTTCAGTTTTTTGCCTGAATAAAAGTTTATTCTTGTAGCATTTTAGTTCCTTATTCTGTTTCTTATAACATTTAGGTGTTTCAGATGCAGAATAACTGTTTTATGCAACTATTACATAAAATATAGAAAATTATTTTGTCCTAAAATCTCATGACATTTGCCATTTTCTCACAATTTTTTGCAGGACACAACTGCCTAAAGAGGGACTGTCCCTTGCAAAGTGGGACAGGTGGTAACCCTACCTTAATCTGTACTGCTAAAAATCTAGCCTCCCTCCAGTCACTTACCCAAACTGTATTCCAAAATGTTGAAAACTGGTTTATGCAACACTGCCTCCTCCTTAATCCCAAAAAAACAAAACTACTACTTTTTACTCCAACTCATAAATCACCCAATCCATTCTTTACCATTACCTCTAACAATGCCACCAACATAACCCCAGATACTACCACCCGGCTACTAGGAGTTACAATTGACAATCAGCTTAACTATGATAACCATATTAACTCCACCATAAAGTCTGTTAACAAAAAACTAGGTACTCTCTATAGAATTAAACCATTCCTTACCCCTTCAGCCAGGAAAACTATGGCCCAAACCCACCTCATTTCTACCCTCTTCTACGCCTCTGCCATATATACTAACTTATCAAAAAAACAACCTCTCCAAACTTTCTCACTGTTATAATAACATAGCTAGATTCATCACATGCTCTCCCTTTAAAACTCACCACTGCCTTAACCCCAGACAACTAGGATGGCTAGAAATACAGAACCATATACTCAGTAAACAGTTACTTATTACCCATAAGATCCTGCACTACCCCAATAATACCCCTATCCTCACTGATCTGATTTCACCATATAAAAACCTAGCTACACTACGTTCTGCCAATAAACCTCTGGTATCCTCAATCAAATCTACCAACAAAGCTGGTGACTCTCATTTCTCTAATACTACAGGAAAAACTGGAATCTGCTCCCTACTGAACTATCTACCCTAGCTTCTACTTCTCTATTCAAAAAACATATCAAAGAACATCTTAAAACCCAGTGGCTCTGTTCTTGTGCTAACCCAGACTGAAATCCTCTGCCCCTCCTGCTCAAATCCCTTTCCCCTCACACTAACCTAAGCCTCCAAACCTACTTTTTTCCTCATTATTTATATTAAAAGTAAAATTACAATGATCTTACTTTGTTTTGTGTTTTGAACAAGTGTTTCTTATTTTATATTTAGTTAACCTTTAGTACAATGGCTATAGTCCATAATTTTATTACTATATTTTTCATTTAACCAATGCTACCTTTGTACTGTATTTTTTATATACATGTCCTTTTATATATTGTTAACTTTGTTACTGTTCATGTTTGGAGCTTTTCTCCCCGGGCCTCTACTGAAAATGGACATATATCCAGTTAGACTAGCCCGGTCAACAAATGTAAAATAAATAAAATAAATAAATACTTTTACTTCTTTAGAGATTGTGCATATGTACTGATGCTGGTGGACTGCAGAAGTTTGAGTAGACTTTTATGATGGAAATGTTCTGAATTGGGCAGTTTTGTCACTACTGGTACATGCATTTTGTTTCATTGTTTACTGGAAAATTTTCAAAACAATAAATTTAAGACACCCTCTAAAACTGTACTGTATTGTTCAAGGAATATAATTTAATACAATCAGGAAGGTGTATGAAAGAGCATGTGTATGTTTCGTGTGCAAGGGGCCTGTGAATTGAAAACATCCCAAACCTAAAGTTAATCTGCCACTGGCAAAATGTATTTTCTTTGAATGTGGGTTTCAATGCTGCTTCAGTGATTGTGAGTTTTCAAGGGCAGAGAAGTTTTAATGCTAAGTCTGTTCTCATTGTGAGACTGCAATGCTTTGTTTAGCAGATATGATATCTATTAGTGTTTGCACTGTAAAATGCAAAATAAAACTTTTAAATGAAGTCCAAATCATCGCAGAAGTAAAGCAGTATGCACATTAGTGTTTATGATAAATGGGCTGAAATAGCCAAATAATGGTTCATTGGAATGGCTGTAGGGGGGGAAGCTCCATTCGACCATGATTTTGTGAGAGGGGGAAGGGCAGCAAACTCAAAGACAGCCCCGGCCGAACTATACCTCTCAACTGTCCAGATTTTTGCAGAATGAATAGATTTTTGCTTCTTATTTTTCGTTTGTTCCTCATAAAATTTGTGGTTTTCTGTCAAATCATTTAGGAATGAAGTCACTAAATAATGACAGACACTGAGTTTCAGACTTCATAATCTTCAGAAAAATGCATGCTAAAGCAAGACCTGTTATTCGATCAACTGTCTCAGTTTATACAAGAGCAATTTTTAGTACTGTTTACATGTTCCCCCCATATATTTGGACTTGTCCAGATTTCCTGCATTAACAGGTTGAGAGGTACATGCAAATAAATTGCTTTATAGAATTAGGCATATCCAAACCTCTCAACTGTCCCCGATTTTGGCTCAAAATGTTGCTCTTCCCCTAATAATCCCTCCACAAAATGGCAATTTTGGAAGAAAACATGGAGGGTTTACAATTAATAAATAACTGTAATAATCAGTTTTAGATTACTTTTATTTCAGAAATGCATGTAGATTATTTTATTTTGTCAGCTGCTCAAGTTAGCAGTACTAATATTAAAAAGTGTCCCTTCTTTGACAGGTTCCCAGCTGTATTGTGTGGCTATTTTATATTTTTGAATCACATTTTTGGTCCATTTTTCATAAAATTGTGTTTTTTTGGCAAATTAGTGGCAAATCATTAAAGACTGAAGTTAGAAAATAATGACAAGAGATTTCAGTTTCAGATTTCATATTCATACTAATGCAAGACCTACTATTCTATTATCTTTCTAAGTTTATAAGAGCAATATTTAAAAATTGTCATTATTTTTGGGCCTTTGTCCCACTTCTGTATATGGCTTTGTCCAGATTTCTTGCTCTGAGGTTGAGATGTATGACAAATGTGTCAGGGCCATCGCAGTCAGCCAGAGACATTTCAAATTGTGGCATACTTGTTGCACCCCACTCCCCCATGTAGTGACTCTGGATGTGTCCAAGCAAGGCAAGGAGCAGTTATGCAGTGTAAATGTGCAGACTATCCCTCCATCCAAGGTAGACACAAGTACTACAATGGCTTTTCATCTGTCCTTGATTTTGCAGAATGTTTCTGTCATATTTTTATATTGTTAATTTATGCTTATTATTATTCAGAAAGTTCCTGTTGCTCTGTGTTTAAGTAGCAGTGCCTTAATGACTATCTGGTAAGCTTGTCTGAGATTGTAAGATGCAAGTAAGTTTTAATAAGCATATCTGTTAAAGAATTGCCAACATTGAAAGCCTTTCTGTTGTTGCCATGCAGAGAATACTTACATAACTAGATAGCATATAAGCTTCGGGTATTGAAATGCATATGACAGTATTTGTAATAAAGGACAGGATGACATTATTTTAAGAGCTCATTACAGGCTTTACCTGCAAACTAAACAGAATGCCAATCTGTCATGTGTGGTCCATATCCTGTACAGTAATGCTTTAAGCAATGTATGTTGAGCTTGTTTCCTGTTTGCTTTTCATTTTTTTACTTTGATCATGTTTTCCCCATGAAACAAGTGGATAGTTGTTGTCAGGCAGCAGGTCTTTTTTGGATAAGAAACATTTTTACAAGTGGGGGTATCACAGAGATTGCTACTTTCAGCATGTTACTTGGTACTTTAATAAAGCTGAATATAAATTATAATTATAACTGGAGTACAAGGAGAAGTGGTTTGAGTTGAGTGCTGCTTGTTTTTTTATACTTGATTTTGACTAGCATTCCCGTAATGTATTTAAAAAGTAATTTATTTTTTCATGCCTCACAACCTTTTTGTTTCCATCTAGATATTAAGTAAGCTGTCATGCAGCCAATGGACTGAAATATGTTTTTCTTCTACACTTCATTTTGTCTTGATTGGAATCTCATAATGATTGTTTGGCACCCAGGACAGAGTATTTAATTAAAGTTACAGTTTTTGTGGTTTTGAGCATAGCTCCTCCCCTTTCTTGTTGGCCACACCCATTCCCATTGACCCCACCCATTCAGCTGTCTCCTGCAGCCCCCCTTTGATTTGAAGTCACCAGCCACCACTGAACATCATATTGTGCAAGCTCTGAGATATAATCTTGGAGTACATAACTATAAAATATCATTTTTGCAGGACTTAATCCCTCCTGAACCCCTCATCCTCCTGCAAATTATATATTTGTATTCCAAGATTGCACAATATGAGTGAAAGGGCAGATTCCCCAACACCAGTTATGTTGCAATCTCCTCCCATAAATGTCGATCATCTATCATAGGTAATTTCTAGCCATGTGCTCCAGGAGACTATTGAGAGGGAAGTCCAACTCTCCAGTTGTTCCAAAGCACTGTCTAGTTAAGTGACTTGTTCAAGATCACACAACAGACAAATAAAGGTGAAGAGATTCAAACCTTATACTCTTGGTACAGGAAGTTAGAGCAACTATACAGAAAGAGATCATACATAACTTATAGATAGACAGATACATATGTATATACATACAGAAACAAATTATATAACAGCATGATGGTTTCATTGGATGAATTTGCAAAACATATGAGAAACAGGTTAGTATAAGAACTTTGGGATGAGTCACTGTTGTATATCAGGTTTGTTGAACTATTAGCTTAAAAATAGTTTCTACATAGGAGAATGATGAGCAACCAAATGTGGAATGGCCTATTTATGTTTAAATACCAGGGCTTCAAGTACCTGAATCATCATCATCATCAACCCCCTTTTTTCCCATTTTTTTCCCACATGGGCTCTGGGTGTCATGTTAAATGTTGCCATCTTTATTGAGTCAGTGCCACTTTCATACATTCTTTGACAGTCTTACCTGACTGCCACAGATCTTGTCTCACACAATCCATCCATTTTTTCACTGGATGCCATTGTTTCCTCTTGCCTACTTTCTGCCTGTCCCAAATAATCTTCACTAGATTGTCTTCTGCTTTTCTGCATATGTGCACATTCCCAAATCACTGTAATCTGTTCTCTTTCACCTTCTCTGCAACTGGAGCTACTTTGGCTTCTGCAATGATGTCCTCATTTCTTTGTCTGCCCCACAGTGTGCATCCTGCCACCCACTTCAGCTATGTCATATCCATCTCCTCTAGCTTCCTGAACTGATTTGCCTTTGCTACCCAAATTTTTGTACCATACAGTAGTTGCATCACTTTTTTGTACATCTTACTTTTTAGCTTCTTTGACATTCTTCGGTCAAACACTACCTGTGATACTCTGTGCCAGTTGGCTGCAGTCCCCGTTGAGTCTATTTTTAATCTCCTCATTCTTTCTTTCATTCTCCTCAACCACCCCTCCCTAATAGAAACTGTTAATCTATTCCACTGTCTTTCCTTCTGTCTTTCTCATCTCCTTCTGATTTCCCTAATTTTCTGCCATTACGACTGTCTTATCTGTGTTCCGTTTCATCCCATGTGTTTTTAATTTTGCATTCCACTCCCCTGTTCTTTGCTGAAGTTCTTGCTCAGTGTCTGTCTGTAATGCTGCATTGGCTGCATACAGCAACTTTGTTGAGCAGTCCCCTCCAACCTGTTTGGTAATGAAGTCCATCACAAGAATGAATAGCAGTGGGCTCAGAGCTGAACCCTGATGCATAACAACCCCCAATGGAAACCCATCCGTGAGACCAAACACTGTCTGTGCTTGAGTCACAGGGTCCTTGTGCATAGTTTGCAATAGTTCTACCAATGTTTCTGGGGCTAAAGTACCTGAAATAAGTTGCTAAACTGTGTATTTGAAAGGCCAGGTTACTTCTAGTATGACAGGTCATTTGAGAGAACCTACAGGAATCTGAAATACTTTGGCAGAGTATTGTGGGTGATCGAGAAACTGCCCAAAGCCAGCTCAATCTGGTTAAAAGACTGAAATTGTTTTACCAGAGGGAGCCTTAATGGTAAAGACATTGCATTACAAAGACTATTCTCAAGTTGATCATAACTTACCTTGGATTTGACATTTCTGCTATTATATTCCAGTAAGAGACATTGAACTGAAAAGACTTTGATTAGTTGTTTCTACCTGCACAGCTCCCAAGTTAGCCTGCTGTACCAGCCATTTAATATTATGTAAAAAAGACCTGACACCCTGGATGGTCAATTTCTCAGCCAGCAGCTTAGACATTATAGGAATTTTCTCATGTTCACTGACAACCAACTAATCCTTAGAGGAATACAAAAGTATGTGAGAGATGTAAATATACAATATTACTGGAGGCAAGACTCTCACACAAAAGCACTCAAAACAACAATCAAGTTGTCAGTAACATAAGCACTATTCCCACCACACATAATGCTGACCCAACACATAGACCACCATATCCTGAAGTACTTAAAAGCAATCTTCCTAAACCCCAAATCCCTCCTAGACATTCATTGTACAAAAAGAATCCTCACCAGCTCCAAAAGAGCTCCAACAAACAACACCCAAAACAGCACATACAGCCACACCCATTGGAGCCTCAGCTATAAAGCATCGTCTGATGAAGGTGAGGAATTGTCTGCACCAAAAGCGGTTATTAAATAAGGTTTATTTTACAGTTGCCGGATCTCATCGTGTTTTTCTCGCTTGTGGATTTAAAAGTTTGCCTCAGCTATAAAGCCCATAAGGCAAGCAAACACACTATCCAATATGGATTCCTATGTGAAACATACATATGTCCTGCTCACCAGGCTGATTAAGAAGAAAAGCATAGTCAGTTGTCTATCAGGTGCCAGGATCCACTAAATCACCAATGCACTCAAGTCACTAGACCACAAGTACCAGTATGACTCAGTCATAGTCCAAGTGGGTGTAAATGACTTGAGACATACTTCCCTGAGCTATATGGAAAGAGACATGATGACACTCTTAGACAATGTGTCCCAGGATGTTATATGCCTAGCACTGAGCAGCATTCTACCTTCACCAGGCATGATGCCACTATATGAACAAATGATGATTGACTTCAGTAACTGGCGTAGATTCTGATATCATTCCAAAGTGAGTACAATATTTGTCAGCATGGGAGGATATAGTCAACAGACCATGTTGTTTCGCCAAGTATGGTCTGCACCTGTCCCCTCTAGGCTTTCAAATATTAGCTAAAACATTGTTCTCCCATATAGTGCCTTTATTTAGGCAATGCCAAACTGACTAACCTTCCTAGTAGCAAAACCAACCCAAGTGAATCTTAGGGTGTTACTGCTCAGTACCAGGAGCCTAAATATTCCCTTCAGGCTCTCCTCACCTTTGAGAATATGGACATTTGTGCAGTTACTTAGACATGGTTTAAAGCTGCAGACAGCACACCAGCAGTACAGGGCTACAATGTCTTTCACACATTCAGGCAAGCTACGGCACAGGCAGGGACCAAAGTGCCTCAGTCTAAATCAAGAACATACTCACCTCGAGATTAGTCAAAAAGGATGATTCACTTGAGCTTTTCCATGTCCACATTTTCATAGGCAAATCCCATATCAAATCCTTGCAAGTTATAGGTCATCCTCTGTGACCCAAGAAACCCATAACCCATACTTGGAGTGACTGGAGGCCCTCACCTTTCAACCCAATACTGTTTTCATGGGTGACTTCAACTATCCCACTACAAACTGTAACAATTATGACCCCAAACCTACAGGCTCAGAGATTCCTGAATTCTGTAAACACAAATACCTTGGACCAGATAGTCCATACCCTCACTATGAGTGCAAACATACTGTACCTGGTAAATACAAAGCCGGCAGCAGCTGCAGAAAGACACCAACAATAGCGTAACACAATTTATTTTCCGCTTTCGTCCGTAGACTTCATCAGAATGAAGAAAAACATACAAAATGAAGCCTTAAATACAACACCTCTACTTACCTGTTGATACTAATTAATTAATTAAACAATTAATGACTTATACATTCAAAAATATCTATAAATAATTATTTATAAAAAATATATATATGTAAAAAACACTTTCCAATATTACTTCATGTAATATGTAAGCAAACAAAATCATTACTTTTGTCCACTTTCAACTTTTGATGCTTCAAAAAACATTTTACATTAATGGACTCGTTAAGTCCGGGAGGGTGATCTGATTTTAATTTAATTTGCCACTGGGTTTCCCTCTGCAACAAAAAATTTTTAAAGTCCCCCTCCCTCATATCCCTATGGCACACTTCTAAAATAGAAAATAAAAATTTATTAAAATTCTTACACATTATACTGTGTTTAAAAAGTGCATTTTTATCATCTTTCATTTTGATACAATACAAATGCTCCCTAATGCGAGTTCTAAGCTCCCTTGTCGACATTCCTACATAAAATGCAGTACATGAAGAACACAATGCTATGTATACTATGCCAGAAGTACGACAATTCACATAACCAGGTACTGAAAAAACTCTATCAGAAGTTATAACAGAAATGTAGGGTCCAACAGAAATATACCTACACATGTTGCAAACATTGCAACAGTGCATCCCTTTCTTGACTGTTATGATATTACTTTTAGACTCCCTACATTGTGTTAGAATTCTTTTTAAATTGCTATCATTCCTCTGAACAAACAATGGTTTGTCACCCAAAATGCTATACATATCAGAGTTACCTCTAATGACTCTCCAATTTTTAGTTAAAATATTTTTGATATGCTTGATGTCGGAATTCATTCCCAAGGTGCAAACCATACCACTGGTCAATTTGCCGCTAGCCTTAACTGGCTTTGTGTTGATGTTATCAATCGTTAAACACAATATTGGTGCAAAATCTGTGGTACGTCTATGGAAAACATCTGTGGCAATATCCGTAAGTTCAACCAGTGGAAAACCCCTATCTAAAAATAGGGAAATAATAAAATCAAATTCATTTAAGGCATCAGAATTTTTTGACGTCATGCGACTAGCTCTAATGAACTGACCTTTCGGAATATTAGAAATTACATGTTTTGGATGTCCACTTCTATAATGAAGGTACCCATTATTAAAGGTTTGTTTTCTGTGAATTAAACTATGTAACCTCATCTCTTCATTGTCCCACATTAAATTGACATCCAAAAAATCTATATTGATGCCATTACCACCAATAACAAATTTAATAAATGTTGAAAAAGAATTCATATCTCTAAGGAACAAATCTAAATCCAAATCCTTACGGTCCAAAATAAAAAACAGATCATCAATAAAACGGCAATGGAACATGATATGATACTTATTAACTAAAAAAGGCATGAAATCACGCTCCCACATTGCCATGACTACATTGGCATATGCAGGAGCAGCTGAAGAACCCATAGCTGCTCCTTTCTTTTGCCTATAATAAGTCTGTTCAAATACAAAAAAATTGTTTTCTAAAATAATCTCTAGGAACCTACATATTAAGGAAACTGTTCTTTGAGAAAACCCATTATAATATTTCAACAAGAAATTATTCACTGCTTCTATTCCTAAATCATGAGGTATACAGGAATACAATGATACTACATCTGCTGTAATCATCACATGTAATGTGGGATCAAAACAAAATGTTGTCAGAAATGTATTTAATTTTGCTAAAAAATGCCAAGAATCCTTTAAAAAAGACATTTCTTGTTGAATAGTAGGACCAAGTAATGCATCAATAACAAGAGCTAAACCTTCAGTGATGGAATGAGACGAAGATACAATGGGTCTAAAAGGGGGATTTACTAGAGATTTGTGAGATTTGGGAATTCCAAAAAAGATCCCTATACGTGGATGTTCGATAACACAGAAATCATACAATTCACCACTGATGTCACCCTCCATGAGGGCTTCATATAAATATGAATGTATAGCCCCTTGTCGTTTATGTATCTCGAAAAGTGATATTACTTCATATTCTTCTGTATTATTCAGAAGTTTCAAAACCCCTTCCTTATAGGATTCTGTTGTCATAACCACAATATTATTGCCCTTATCACTTTTCATAAATCTCATCCTATCACACAATGCTTTCAAATTTTTTAAGGCATTTACCTCACTTACTGAGAGGTTATGATCTATTTTCTGTTTTTTATCTAACAACTGTGAAATATCTTGTAAGCAGAATTCCTCAAAAATATTCAATGTATGATGTAACCTGGGACAAAAAATTGATGGTTTCAAAAATACCTTATCAGTTTTAGACACATCATGTAACAAATACTGTAGATTGAGTTTTCTCACATACTTTTTTATGTCCACAGTAGTTTTGACATAATCGGCCCTAGAACAAGGTACAAAATTCAACCCAAGTTTTAAAACACTCAACTCCACAGGAGAGAAAACATAATCAGTCAAATTTATGACACTAAAAAGACTGTTAGAATGATCTAAGTTTCGTCCCCCGACGACTGGGAATTCAAAAAAGTCCGGCTTCTAGTGATGACTGTCTTTAATGTCTGTTGTTTTTTATTACTATTATTAGAAGACAAAGAAGAAGTTCCTGAAGAAATAGTTGCACTATTTTGATTAGAAACACAATTTGACTTGTTACCAATAAAATTATCGGTAACACTAATATGGTTACTGATACCAGTTCCCGAAGTGAGATCGGTTTCCTTTTCAACAGATTTTTTACATACTCCATTGTCACTAGAAATGTGCGTTTCACGAACTGATCTCTTACCAGTAGGTGAATCAAACACACCAGCGGGTTTGAACACCAAAGAGCTTTTAGCAGTATTTCCTGTCGGTTTATAATGACTTGTTAAACCGACTTTTTTTGTCGCATAACCATTTAACTGCCCAGTATTTTGGCGGGCACTGTTAAAGACCCTATTATTTTTATTTTTATCAAATGGGCCAAAATTAGTAAACACAGAATTGGATTCATATGCCTGAATGTCCCGTAATAACTTGTTATGTTTTCTACTGACATTCTCATTGAAAGACTGATCTAAATCATGTAACAAGTTATTAAAAAATTCACCAAACTCATCATCATCAAATTGTTCTCTGAAAAATGATTCCAGAGAAACAATTTCCTCCTTTAACAGTACTAACTTCTTATCGTTGTTATCGACCAACAGGTTCAAGAACTTTAAACCTGCTTTATTGAAGAAGCCCGTTAGAGTCTGAAAAAATGGGTCATCCATTTGTACTCCATTGGGGCACTTGAAAAACCGTAGCCCCTTTGGAACAATTTGCAATTCTAAACATCGCATGAAATAACAGTTTTCAAGATGAATTGAATTATACCTTTGAAGCAGTTTGTAGAATTGTTCACGTTTCTCAGAAAAATTCCGATGCCACGGTGTATTTTTATTAGTTCCTTCTTGTCGACCAAAAGTTCCAAAAGGATTCTCCGCACGGTCAAAAAAATGCTTCAGCGTCGCCTGACCAATGATGCGTTGCTCCCTCATACCTGGAACCGGAACACTGGTGGTGTTCTTTACAACCGTAGGTGGATTATCCAAACATATAACAGTATCCAGCTCCTGGAAAGAACCAACGGGACTGGAAGCTTTAACTGTAGGTTCTTTGCCGTTAGCATTGGAAATAAGAATTTGTAATGATCCTTTTATATCCGATAGAGTACTTAATAATAAAGCGCCAAAACTTATGTTCTCCGTTGACGGTGTAGGGTAAATACTCAAATTAAGAAGAGGATCCTCTACCGCTTCCGCCATGGTAAACTGCAACTAGTAAAAAAACACAACCAAAACGAACCAGGAAAATACAAAGCCGGCAGCAGCTGCAGAAAGACACCAACAATAGCGTAACACAATTTATTTTCCGCTTTCGTCCGTAGACTTCATCAGAATGAAGAAAAACATACAAAATGAAGCCTTAAATACAACACCTCTAATTACCCGTTGATACTAATTAATTAATTAAACAATTAATGACTTATACATTCAAAAATATCTATAAATAATTATTTATAAAAAATATATATATGTAAAAAACACTTTCCAATATTACTTCATGTAATATGTAAGCAAACAAAATCATTACTTTTGTCCACTTTCAACTTTTGATGCTTCAAAAAACATTTTACATTAATGGACTCGTTAAGTCCGGGAGGGTGATCTGATTTTAATTTAATTTGCCACTGGGTTTCCCTCTGCAACAAAAAATTTTTAAAGTCCCCCTCCCTCATATCCCTATGGCACACTTCTAAAATAGAAAATAATTTTGTTTGCTTACATATTACATGAAGTAATATTGGAAAGTGTTTTTTACATATATATATTTTTTATAAATAATTATTTATAGATATTTTTGAATGTATAAGTCATTAATTGTTTAATTAATTAATTAGTATCAACGGGTAATTAGAGGTGTTGTATTTAAGGCTTCATTTTGTATGTTTTTCTTCATTCTGATGAAGTCTACGGACGAAAGCGGAAAATAAATTGTGTTACGCTATTGTTGGTGTCTTTCTGCAGCTGCTGCCGGCTTTGTATTTTCCTGGTTCGTTTTGGTTGTGTTTTTTTACTAGATACTGTACCTGGTACTCACAAACACAGGAGAATGCTGAATCCCAGCTACAGTAATGTTCTATCTGGCAAAGACAGACTACAAAGCTGTCTTCTTCATAATAAAGATCAATTCTGTCCCCCAGCCCATCACTAATAGGCAGGTCCTAGACATGCTCTTTAAGGGCAGAAACACTGCATATATGGGCTCCAATAATGTCTCAAATGCCTCAGCACAAAACTATGTATACCAATCCCTTACTGTTACAATTCCCTTCTTTGAAGGGAACTGTCTTGTGGAAACCTGTTCTCATCTCAACTTCTGTTCCAGTCAAGATAAAAGAACATTGTGTACAATTCCCACATTTCTGGGATCCTTGGTTCAAAATTCTTTTCTACCCCATTTTTTACTTTCCAATCCATTTGATGTTACCACCAGTTTTGTATACAAATGTCAGTCTATCACCCACAATTTCAAACACATCCTCATTGGTCATAAAAATCTTCCAGTTAGGCAGTTAGTTTCAATGGTATTTTTATTTTCCTACTTTTGCCACTATATTTTAAAAAGATGCTCTCTCAAAATAGTTTTTGCTACTCTGACTGTTCACAGTATCTGGTTAGTAGGTAAGTACTAGGGTAACCACCTTTTGGGCCATTTTAAGCCTAGCCCATTTACCTTGGTGAGAATCAAACCCTGTTCCTCTTGTTTGTGAGATAAATACCTTAACCGTTATGCTAACCCCCCACTCCATTATGCTTACCCCTCACACCCAGGTGGTCTACCTTTTCTTTGGTTAGTCCAATACCCAAAAACGGTTTGAATTTTGTCTTCCTTAAGTCTGAAATTTCATCACTAATACTCTTTAACTGCTTCCTCAGGATATCAACTTTCAAAAAACATCTGTTCTAACTTCATCGTGTCTTCATCAAGCAATCCATTTTTTTAAATCATATGGGCCAGCTGAATAAATTGTTCCTTAACCAACCCCATCTTTAAATTAAAAGGTAAGAACTGTTAAAATGTAATTAAGAATTAATGAATGTTGGTTTCCTGTAAATATTAGAAACAAATTCTTCACCTGAAACTGAAATAAAGGTGTAAAAAAAGCTAATGCCTTCATTCAAAAACTGATATGTACATTTAAAACATGTTATAGTCTGACTAAGCTATCAGACAAAATGAGGTATGACTTCTTATAGTCTATTCCATATAATAAATATGTCATCCAATTATCTGAAGGACACAATGTAAAAAGATCTATTACATCCACAACTACAAAATAAATATGGTCCTGTCTTAGATTATTATTTGATCTGCCCAAAAATCCCATGACTTTTTCAATATATGAGGTACATTTCTTAAAACAGTCTTAAGAATTCTATCTATGTACACTGCAAATGGGTAAGTTTTAGAATTCTGGGCAGCAACAATCAAACAGAAAGTGTGTGAGTTTGTGTGTGTGTGTGTGTGTGTGGGGGGGGATAAGTATATCCTTATGAACCTTAAATATCCAAAAAATGTGAGTATAACATAATTTGGATTTCTAAGTAACTCGTATACTGAGGGATTAATAAGGCCCTGCAATAAGCAGTCCTCTAAATATAAATCTATTTTTCTGAATGCTGTGTTTAATTTGTTCCTAAATATTGGTGAATATGTCATCTTATCCTGTAAAATATAAAACATAGCACTCCAATAATCTAGAGTATCAAATATGACAATTCCACCACCTTTATCAGGTTCATAATTCTAAGGGTCCTGCCATTACTTAACTTTCTTAATAAACTATTCTCTTGACATGCTGATTGTGATGAGGTGTGGTTGAGTGTTTTTGCTGGTCTATAAAAACCTTTGATGCATGTTTTTTTATTATTTATTTATCTATTTATTTATTTATTTATTTGCATTTGTTTACTAGGAGGTCCACTGAGCCAGAGTGAGCTCATTTTCAGTGGAGGCCTGGGGAGAAAAGCTCCAAGTCAAAACAGACATAATACAAATTACAAAGAGGCAATACAATATAAGAGATAGTATGAAATACTACGTTACAAAGAGCAATACAAAAGAAATTTTAAAAATACAAGACAATCATGCATATCAATCTAGTGCAATATAATATTTAGTGCATATGTGAACATTGCTGTTACTAATGGGTAGAGAGGAAATGAGAGTGATAACAGTTGATTAGACTGACAAAGTAGAGGCATTTGAGCTTTACTACATTAATAGCAAGATTAGATAGGAGCTATAGTTAGCTACATGCTAATATATATATATAGCTTTTATGTGGCTGAGTTTCTCATCTTAGGATATTTTAAGTTGATAGCACTGAGTGTTTATATGATGAATTGGGGGGGGGGGGCATATGTATGATAGAAAGGAAGATGGAGATGAGCTCGAGAAATGGGTAGACTGGGTAATATTAGGTTTTACATGGTCAGTCCTAGTACATGCTCATAGTCAATGGAAGGTTAGGTGTTGTCTCAGGGATGTCTTAAAGTATTCAGGGTTGCTAGTAGTCCTGAGTGATGAGGGGAGGGCATTACATAACTTGGCGATGGTATAGGGCTAATGCATCTGACCAGCGGAAAGGTTGGGTTTCATTACATTTAAGAGCATTTGATTTACAAATTGGAGAGATCTATTAGGGTGATACATGGTGAACAGAGAGTAGAGGGCAGGGCATTTAGAAGGCTTGTAGATTAGCTTATGAGCTGTAGTTAGTAGTAGGTATGTTAGATATTGGGGCAGTTGGAGCTAGTTTAGAAGTTGAAGAGATATACAGTGGTGGGAGGAATATTTAGCATTGGTCACAAATTTTGTGAATTTATTGTAGCATGAGTCCAGTTTGGATCTGAGAGAGGCCTGGATTTTGGAGGGAAGTGGTGCACCACATAGCAAGAATGGAAGCAGAAAGGAAGAGGCAAGAAATAGTCTTTCAGAGAAGGTGAGGATGTATTTGTGCCTGTAAAGGATGTTTAATTTCTTATGGGCTTTTTTGATATTGGTGTTAATATGCTGGTCAAAAGTTAGGTTTTCGTCTATATTGACACCTAGAAGTTTGGGACTACTTCAATGCAAATGTTGTTGAGGGAATCAATGATAAATTCAGTTTTGGTAAGGGATATAGTTTTTTTAGGTGTGAATAATGTGAATTTGGTTTTATTAGCATTTAGGGCTAAATAGTTATTATACATCCAGGTTTCAGAGGAGGTGAAGGCACTTTGGGTGAGCAACTGTAGTTCTGATGTAGATTTGGTAGTACAGATGATGGTAGAGGCCATCTGCATATTGGATGACAGTAGCCTGAGTGATAGAGGTATGGAAATCATTAATAAAAATGCTGAACAGCAGTGGCCCTAGTATGGATCCTTGTGGGATTCCTGTATTAATGTTAGGGAATGGAGAGAGGGACTAGTGCCATTTGGTTGCTTGTTGTCTATCTGTAAGGTAGTTAGAGACTCAGTTTAGGGATGGGGAGAGATGCCTAAATTGGAAAGTTTGGCAAGGAGAAGAGGGTGGGAAAGGGTATTGAAGGTTTTGGAAATATCAAGACTAGAAGCCATAATTAATGTCAAGTCAGTAAATGTATCTGCAGAAAATGCAATACTAGTTTGTATATTCAAAAGTGCCTCCCATTAACAAGTGTCTCTAGTTGGTATAGATAACACCTTCTCAATGGGAATATTGTTAGTAGAAGACCGCTGCAAAATAGGAGCTCTTGACTAAATTGTTTTTTAATTTAATTTAAAATAAAGATTTTCAGCTCTTGGCCATATAACCTTTTAAAGTAAATTTTCATGGCGTTTTTTACTGGAGTTCTTGTTTGTAGCCCAGGACAGTGTGCATTGTGGTGGATTATGCAGTTTGGTTTTGCACACATGCTTTTCCACTGGCTAAACTGGAAATACATCCTGGGTCTAGCACCTGTGACCCTAATGGACAGAAACAACCTGAAAATACTGCCCTAGCTTGCATATACTTCTTAAAATAACCTCTAAGGCACATAAACCTGCAGAGTACAATTGCGGTGCTTGGCTAGACTTATAAAGGCCCCAGAGGCCATTAGCCTAGGATACACCTAAAAAGTTATGTTGTTGCAAAATGATCATCACACTGTGCCATTATGAAGACTTTAAGCACTGAGAGAGATATTATAACCACTGCTAAATACTATCCCTAGTGTGGCTGAAGGACTGAGTTGTTTATTTTTACACAAACATCCTGTTTTGTTTACTGTTTACTGTTTACATTTTCAATCCATTTGGTGAAGTCATCTCATTTTTATGTTTTACCAATAAAAGAAAAATAATGTTTAGATATAATCCAGTTGAGGTCAATGCCCAAATATTTTATAGCTAGTAGATAGAGCAATAAGTAGTCATGTTTTGCTTTCCTGATTCCACCTGTTATTGCCATATAAAGAGCTTTATCCTTGTCAAGCAAGAAGACATCTGTGCTCCTGCAATTGAACCAAGTAGTGTGGGCCCCTAAAGTTGGTCCAAAGGTGTTCCTGTCCCTAAGGATATATGATGACCACAACTGAACAGCTTCTACAGACTATTGTTACCACTGCCAAGGGAATGGTAGCAGTAGTTATGTCCATGGCACAGCCAAGAGCCACCACTCACTGTCATTGAAGCCTCTGAATAGAAGTAAAGATGAGGAAGCCTACCTGGTAATATATGAAAGAATAGTCAACAAGGAATGATGGGAATTTTCCAGCTGTGTTCAAATGTTGGCAGCACATCTCACAGGGAAGCTCCTCTGCACATGCATGAACTTTCCTATAGCAGACTGCACCGATTTAAACAATGTAAAGAAAAGTTTGATAGTAAGAGCTGAGGTCACCCCAGAGACTCAAGCTCTTAAATTTCATGAGCAGATCTTCCATAGATGGGAAAAACAGTAAGAAGACAATTATTTGAATAACAGCATATTATGAAATGCTAGCTAGACACTATGACTATCAACTGTAAAGAAACAATAATGAAAACTTTGGTAGTAGATCCATTTAAAAGAGCAATTATTAAAAAGTGGGTATATACCAACTGGACCCAGAAGATGCAGAAAGCTTTGCAACTTTGGTAGAGAGGATAGTATGCTATGGAAATGTGCATAAAAAATCTGCAAAAGTAATTGAGAAAACAGTAAATACAATGTAAGGGATGTTGTCCTCCATACTTTGCTTAATGTGTCATAGGAGAGGGCATGTTGCTAAATACTGTGGAGGAGACGTGAAAATGGAGACTCCTGTGCTGACAACCACTAAGTTGAGAGGGAGTGAACAAGCTGTAGAATACAATCAAGTGCAGACTAATTTAGTTGTGTTAATGAAAGCTAGCAAACTGCTTAATTACAGTAGATAGGAAAGAATTACAGGGACTAGTAGACTCTGTAAGTATGATTACTTTTGTGAAAGCACAATGCAACTGCAAGAAAAAGGCCTGTCTATCAAATAGGTGTGCATTCATGGGAAGAAAAGATGTGGAGGTACAAACACAGTTTGAGAAAATCCCTCACCCAGTAGCCATGGTTCCTTATCTCACCAATGAAGTAATAACTGGGAAAGACTTCCCATTTTTAACCACATCTGGAAAGAGTATGAAGGATGTGACAGCAGGGAGTCTAGTATGACCCCTGAAGCAGACTCGGGTCTGAATAATTTTGTTTTTGAGACTGCCATTCTATGGAACAGGCTTCCCATCCATGTGAATCTGCGCTTGTCTATTACCCAGTTTAAGTCTAACCTAGACCAATGGATGGGAATAGGAAATTTACAATGGGCTTGGCACCTATGTTCTGTATGGACAGAAGCAGCTTATAAATGCCTGGCTCTGAATGTCATATTCAGCTGCGGGGCATCATTATTCTTTTGGGAAAACTTGGTTAGTCTTAGAAAGGCCCACCGAGTCATTAACCTAGTAACAATCTATGAATCTATGAATTAGCTGGAACAATATTTTTGTCAACATGTTAGGGACATCTCACCAACCAAGAGCCATATGAAAACAGGGGGGCCTATAAACCTGGAGTAACCACACAGGCTGCAGGAAAAACTAAGTTAAGGATAAATTTGTCTATGAAGGGAATAAATGGTCCTATACTACAGAGATATCCAACAAAGACAGAGGGTAATGCACATCCAGAAGGGAGACAAGATCCCAAGAACTCAAATTGGAGGTTGAAACTTCAGGCTGAGAAGAAGATAAAGGATAGTGAAGTACCATAAAGTGAGAAGGGTCTTCAAGTCAAGCACTAAATAATGAGAAGACCCTAGAGTATTGGCATGATTTGCTTTTCATTGGGGAAGAATGGGATGCAGATGTTCCTGTAACTGGCCTACTGGGGGAAGAAGCAAGGTCCTACACATTCCGAGAAGTATAAGGAGAAGAAGGTATCATTCTGTCTGTCTGACCTCCAGATAAGCTGATTAAGCTTCAAAAGGGCCCTGTGGGAGAATTAGAAATTGAATATTACTAGACTGAGCTGTTTATTTTATTGCAAGCATCTTGTTTTGTTTACTATTTACATTTTAGTTGCATTTGGCAAAGTCTGTCCATTTTTATATTGTGCTAATAAAAAAACTACTGTTTTGTGATAAATGAGATGCGTTCACTGCCTTAAAATATATATATATATATGTCAAACGTCATATGGTCTAGACCATATGATCGATTTTCCGAAACATCAAACAATGCTAAACAACAAAACTCTACATTTTTGCAGGAGGGCAAGCACCCCTGCACCACCTGCATATTATAGGTACCGACTGTAATACTGCACTACAGTGGGGAAAATGGTAAATTTCCTGATTTCCACTCTACAATGATCTCAATACAAAAGCTTTAACATTTTGGAAAATTGATCATATGGTCTCGACATACCTCTCAACCGTACCAAATTCTTTGGTATTCACCGGTTTTGAGGTAAAAATAATCAGATGCCATGAATTTCCGAGTGTCCCCTTCATTTCCCATTTTTGTCAAATTTTTTATTCTTATTTGAATTAGGGCTGATATCATCATGCATCACACAACATCTTCAACATGCAGGGACGACATGCGTGATGATCGATTTGGTCAGACGGTAGTACTGTTGTGAATGCCCGTTGGTTGGTTGATGGATTTAAATTATAGCGGCACAGCAGCAGCAGCAACTCATGATAAGCAGAACTAGCCTTTCCTGTGTGTGTGCAAAATACAAATTACTTAAATATCAGCCTCACAACATATTTCCTTTAGTATCTTATTTTCCTCCTTACTTAGATTGTACATCCTCTTTCCCTTCTTACACTTCTCCTGTAATTTGTATATTTCCTCAGTAACCAACCTCTCATCTATAACTAATGTCGGATGTAATGGCAGCATGTACTTACTCTTTTTCTTAAATACATTTACCTGTGAACTTCTTTGATTTTCTTGAAAATGTATGGCTAAATTTAACTTTCTCATATACAATTTAAATTCCAAAAGGGTATCAACTACATTGAATTTTTCATAAGGGACCTATTTCATACCCTTTGTAAACAACTTGAAATGGGTTTTATCTCATTTCAGTTGGGTATAATTATATGTCAAATTGCCCCATACTGAATTGCACTGCATTATTGTGCATTATCCACATCTTGTTGCCTAATTTCCCCATTCTTCCTTCCACTGCCAGGGGATCCGATCCCCCCTCATGTCTGGTCTCCTCCCTTTCCATGCATCCCTGTGTTCCCCCTTCTAGGATTAATTCCTTCCTAAAAAATTTTTTTCCCCATATGATTTCCCATTGTAATATGTTCCTCTTTCATTTCTTTCCATATATGGACTATATTTCCTAGCCTTACCATAAGTGCTACTTTTTTTACATTCATCATTATGTGAATGGCTTTACATGGATGTATTTCTCCATCAGAGTCCCAGTTGAACATGTATGTTGCCATTAATGTTTTAGTAGTGCAATCTCGGAGTTGGTATATTTAAAGAGCGTGGGGTGTGGGGGCTTTCCCCCATATGCAGGGTGCAAGGTGGCAGATAGGTGGTTTATGCAGTTTTTTTTTTATTAGATATTCAAACTTTTGAAAGTTCAATCATATGGTGTCGATCATATGAGAGTTGAACTTTCAAACGTTTGATTATCTAATATAGACCTAGTCTACCCCACCAGGGTGGCCAGCATGCTCTCTATCCAATGATATTGTCCAAACCCATGGTATATAATCCTGCACACCAATACCAGCTGTTCGTCTCAGGTGACAACTCCACCTCCACCACTGCTCCCAGAGGTGGCCCCAGCCCCACCCAATGGGGGGGACTACCCAATGCCACAGGTAGTGCAAGGGCACCAGAGAGGCCACCACCAGTCTGGGTCCCAGACATGCGGGGGCCTGGTGCCACAGCCAGAGGAGGCAAGGTAGGTGGATCACCTGGAACCAGCCTAACTTGGTGGTCTGTAGTAAATTAATTATAACAATAAGTTAATGTTAGTAATAACCAAACCAATGTTAGTATTAACATAATGGACCATAATATTGATTAATCCAAATACATATTAAGGTATATTATGTGGAACACAACATTAAATAACATAACAGTAAGTATGCTAACAACAAGCCAGTATGAAATAACCCATAAGGCCAACAAAACAGTTAGTTTAACAAAATATATTAATATTAAATCATAATAAATAATAATAAATTAAACAAGTTAAGGGGTGGGGAGAGAGAGAAAAGCATAGCATTAGTGACGTCACAGATGATATCCCTAAAAAGACTGCTAATATATAATTCTATGGGTGTGCAGTGTCAGTTGTGAGTACAGTGACTACAATTCCTATATAGATGATGTAGCACATGCATACCTCTCAAGCTGTTAGCATGGGACAGTATGGGTCAAGTACTAACAAATACATGTACACAACTACACGGAACTGTTTCACATAATGTGATCATACCTGACTACCAATGTGTTCTGTGAATGGATTTGACAATACATTGCATTCCAAGTAATCATTTATCTGCTAATCATGGACCAGACAGATTGGGCGGTTGTAATTACATTATGAAAAATTGTAACAGTTGAGAGCTATGTTTGTGTACATTTAGTAGATTAGACAGTCATCATGTCTTAGTTGTTAGGCATGGGAGTAGAATGAAAAAGCTGAGACTGCAGGGCAAATAATGTAACAATTGACTGCAGCAACGTAGAACAGACATGCAATGAATACAGTCCTACTGTAAGTATTAAGACACATTTTGTTATGAAGCCACAATCCTGCTTTACACTTCATTGGTATTGCTGATAAGTACTGTATCTGTGAAGTATACACATGATATCTGCCCATAACTTGGGCTACCTCACGCATATAATTTTTGATCCTGGAGTGGGAGGAAAAGATAGCATTATGTGACTGAAAGTGGCCTGGAGACAACCTTGAACAATGCTATGGGTTGTGCAATACATTTATCAAGCAATTACTTTTTCATTCTACAGTTATTACAGTTTTACAGTTGACTATAGTGACATTAGAACAGACATGCACTGAATACAGCTCTACTGCAAGTATTTAGACACATTTTGTTATGAAACCAATATCCTGCTTTACACTTTATTGGTATTGCTGCCAAGTATCTGTGAAGTATACACACAATATCTGCCCATAAAGTAGGGTACCTCACCAATATACATTTTGTTCCTGGAGGAAAAAAGAGCATTATGTGAGTAACAGTGGCCCAGAGACAGCCTTGAACCATACTGTGGGTTGTGCAATAAAATTTTCAAGCAATTACTTTTGCATTAAACAGTTATTGCAGTTTTACAGTTGACTGCAGCAACATTACAATAGACATGCAATGCATACAGCTCTACTGGAATTATGTTATGATACCACAATCCTGCTTTACACCTTACTGCTTAATGTTACTGGCATTGTTCATTGGTTATTGCACTACAGTTTTTATTGTTTGTTTATTGCACTGCCATTTTTATTGTTTATTCTTTATTGCAATACAATTTTTATAGTTTATTGTTTATTGCACTATCGTTATCGTAATATATCCATACTTATCACGGCACATCCTGCTCAGGCACCCAGCATGGGACTGCATGTTGAGAGCTCTCTCAGTTGCAGCTGTTGGAAGAGAAGCACACCATTATGCATACTATTTTTTCATAGATTCAGCTTGTATTTTAGTAAAGTAGTGGCAGAAATCCTTACATAAGTCTGGGGCATGCCCATCCCTGGCCTCTTGGACCCAGGTGTCCAAAGTTCCCCTCTTTCTATGCTTCAGGTCGTCATAGTGATGATGACACTGCTCACCAGTGAGGGAGACACCAGTAGCACTAGTATACTCTCTGGCCAGCTGATCACAGGCCTCAGCCTTACATTCTGAGGCTTAGCAACCTCACTGCAACACCCTAGGCTTGTAATTGCATACCAGGAGCCCAATAAACACCCTGGACTCCAACACACCCCATCTCTGCACCTGAAAGTGTACACTTTCCAACATCGCCTGGCATACCAACAAATGGTACAGAATTCCTGCCTATTGGCCTTAATACAGGCTGTTTTCCAGACTTACATGTCATACTGCAACATTCAAAAAAGTGCTGCTTTGCTTAGCATCATGCAAACCTGCTCAGTGGAACTGAGCATTGTGGAAACTTGCATAACCATGATTTTAGTGAAGATCAGCAATGCACAAACAGTAGTAGCAGTTAACCATGTTTAAGCTATGATTAGCACCATGCAGATCTTGTAAATGTAACCATTTTATTTTTAAATTAAACAAAAAATTAAATTACATTAAAAAAATGGTAGGAGTGCTAGAGATTCAAACCCAAATTCAGGCCCTGACTCTACCCATTTAGCTACTTGGATAGTATGTAGACTAGTATACCTTCAAATATACTACTAAGCTACCTGTTAGCATTACTAATCACTGTGCCACACCATACAAATGGGCTTAAACATAACCAGAAATAAATAATTAATTACATCTGTTTTCTATTTTTAGACATCTGGCAGGTGTCAATAGTGTATGTGTAAGCACGGCTTGGCTCTGCTGCCCTCTGGCAGGTGTCAATAGTGTATGTGTAAGTACGGCTTGGCTCTGCTGCCCTCTGCACCACACCACTTAAACAGACAAAAAAAAAAAAACAATAATTAATTACACCTGGTTTCTATTTTTAGATGTGTAGCAGGTGTCAGCTGAATATATCTAAGCACAGCTTAGCACTGCTGTGCTCCGTACCATGTCTCACAAACGGACATTAAAAAATAAAAAAAAATTGAAAATTAAAACACAAAATATTAATTCACAGTACATTTCAACAGTAGCAGGGTACAGTACAGGGAGTCTCACCCTGCACAAAACATCTGTCCAGGAATTACCTGGACAATCCACAACCACTGGATAGCCTCTACACTTCTAGCTACACAGATTCAATATCCCTGTTATTATGCTCTCCCTCAGCAGCGAGTCATGATTATATGCATGACGCTCTGCCAAGGGAGAACCATGGCTGTGTACATGGGTACATTCAGTGTAGGTTCCATATGGACCCTACATGGATTTTATTGAATACTGGGGTATATTTTTTCCTCTGTTCTTTCTTCCAGTGCACAATTGCCACATGCCTTGTCCAATCCATATTATTTTATTGACCAAGTTAGTGCTACGGTCCATAGCCCTTTTTCACTAGGAATTTAAGAGGACTTTTCTCCTTGGATAACACAATTAAAAGTTTAAATAACTAGGTACATTTAGACAGTGGGCCAGATTCATTAATGCCTACACTATGTGTACAGTAAGTGCACACGATCTGTATTAAAGACCATCCCTAGCACATTTTTTGTGCTTTCTAGTCACTCAGAAAGATTACACTAAGTGTACATGTAGTCTACACTTTGTGGTAACCTTTATATAGCCCTCTCAATATTTATGGGTGCAAGAAAATCAGTAGGAAAACTAAAGTTAGGAGGAAGAAGGTGTGAGTTATGCTTGTGTTGTCTGTTTACTCAGAATGGTGTAGACTTAGTGTAGACATTAATGAATCCCAGGAATATCATAACAATTACAGTGTAAACAACATAAGGAATAATATGGGTCATATGCAAATTCACAGATCATGAATAATAAATTTACAGTACTGATAATACTGACTTTCAAAATAAGTATCATTCAGCTATCATGAACTATTATCCTTCCAAAATGGTTTATTTTTACATTTCTCCTTTTTTCAAACTTTCAGCCTTTGTCAGTTAAAGATGCCCATTTCTCCTAGCATTTTTGTGCATTGATCACAGATAATAAACCATCTTATTAACATCTCACTCTGAGAGCCCCGGTGGTACAGTGGTAACGTTGTTGCCTCACAGCAAGAGGTTCTTCTGTTCGATTCACGGCTAGAGTGCCTTCTGTGTGGAGTCTGCATGTCCTCCCCATGGTCAAGTGGACTCCAAAAGACATGTATGAATGGACGTGCCTTTGCTGAAGGTTGGGCGTTGGGCTGGCAACTCAGCACCATAAAAAAATCTACTGCCAATCATTAGCAGACCAGAGTTGCCCTGTGGCAACCCCTAACCAGGAAAAGCCGAAAAGACAAACAATAATAACAACTAACATTTAACTCTGAAGCCTAGAAGAGTGTGTAGTGTATCAACAAATGTCAGAATAGTTCCATAAACATGTACTTCTCTTAAATGTACAGCATTCATGGAAGGTAAAAAGTTAATCAGATCAATCTAGATGTTAAGGAGCACTGTGTGACTGGCATGGACAAACACCCAGTGACTCCTCCAGAGTCACACTGGCAAGCACATACCTTCTACCTTATCTGCTATATGCCTCTCCAATTCTTAGCAATAGTCAAATCTCCCTCATCACAAAACTAGAAATATGTTATAACAAGGTAGGTAGATTTTTTTAATTAGGAAAGTCTGAGTTGGAACAAAGCCAATTTTCAGTGGAGGCCAGGGGAGAAATGCTCCAGACATATGTCTTTGTAATGTTGGAGGAAACAGAAGTACCCAGAGAAAACCCACATGGATACAGAGAAGGTATGCAGAGTCTGCACAGAAAGCATACCAACTGAGAATCAATCCAGCGACCCTCTTGTTATGAGGCAACAATGTAACCATCTGTAATTTACAGCCAATCTGTCATATAGAAACAAGGTAGCTAGATTTGCAACCAGTCTGTCATATAAAACACATCACTGCTCTGCTCTGAAAATATTAAATTGGCTTGAATGGGCCAATTACCTCAAGTACATTCAACGTCTTGCCCACAAAATGATATATAATCTTTTCTACTCCCCATCTATCAGTAACATTCTGAAACAGTACTTTCATAACCATTCATTTCACATATCTGCGAAACACCTTCTAGAAACCCATAAACCTGAAAAAAAATCAGACAGAGATTATACTCCTGCATAGTAACCAAAACTAGGAACTAGATTAAAAAAATGGCAGTGCCCTGTGCTGCTGCTGCTGTGTCTAGAGATATGCATATTTTGTTTTCTTTTGCACAGAAAATCTCGAAAACAAATCAGTTTCTGCACTTCCATTTGAAGGTACAATAACTTATAGTAGACAGACATTACTAGAAATTAAACAGTTGGCATCTACATGTCACTTGTTGGTTGCCTTGAAGTCGGCAGAGTACCTGGGGCCTACTACTTACACAGAGTTACAGCAGCTGGATATTTTAACTCTTCACACTCTAAAGTGCCTGAAACTGGTAGAACAGGTTTCTGGAATATGCTGGACAAGAAAAAATATGAAACAGATGTCAGAGAACAAAGAAAAGAGGTTGCAGAGGAGGTACTGATGTAAAGTTAAAAGCAACCCCCCCACAGGCCTATACTACCAACTATACTGCTAGCTAATGTGAGATCACTGGATAGCAAGATGGACTACTTGAGGCTCGAACTCTCCAAAAAGAACAAGGTGAAAAATACCTGTTTACATTTGATTACTGAGAAATGACTGCACGACAAGATAAATGATAGTGCAGTAAACCTAGAGAATTTTATGCTGTTTTATGCACACAGAAAACATACACTGTATGAAAAAGCCAGAGGAGGTGCAGTCTGTATCTATGTTAACAAAAGATGGTGCAACAACTGTGAAATCATACTGTCGCACTGTTGTGAGAACTCAGACTTCCTGTCCATTAAATGTAGACCTTTTTACTTGGCCAAGAAGCTGAATGGGGTCAGTGTAACAGTGATGTATATCTCACCTAATGCTAATACCACTGAGGCTCTAAATAAACTATGCAATCACATGGGTGAGCTGCACAGCAAATATCCTGACTTTGTACACAAGCAGCTGGTGACTTTAATACATCAGATTTGAAGGACGTACAGCCATGCTACCACCAGTATGTGAACATTCCTACAAGGGGTGATAATATGCTGGACAAGGTATACATAAACTTAAAGAAAGCTTATAAGGCAGTGCAACTTCCACAAATGGAAAACTCTCACCATTATACCATCTTGCTATCACCAGCTTACAAACCTACACTGGTTAGAGAGAAACCCACAAAGAAACAAATCAGAGTATGGCCCAAGGGGGTGATGGATGCCCTCCAAGACTGCTTTGAAATAACCAACTGGGATATGTTCAAGGAGGCAGCCACAGTGAATCAGCATCTGAACATTGATGAATACACTGAGATAGTGATGGAGTACATTCAAACTGTGTTGATGGGGTAACAAATATCAAGAGTATCACTACTAGAGCTAATGAGAAAACACCCCTAAGGTATATGAGCTTCTGAAGGAGAGAAACTCAACTTACAGGGCTAAGGACAAAATGTAGCAAGAGGTAATCTCAGGAGGGGTATAAAGGAAGCAAACAGTGAGTATGGCAGAAAGATACAAAGACACTTTGAAGACATAAAGGATGCAATAAGACTACAGAAAGGCATACAGGAAATCACCGACTACAAAATCAGGTCAGCACAGTGTGAGGACAGCATCAAATTCCTAGACAGTTAGAAAATCTTCTTTGGTAGATTTGAGGAAAGAAACAGCAGGTTGGCACTAAAGCTATCCACTGATGAGAAGGATGCAGTACTCAGCCTCAGCACAGAGGAGGTAAGAAGACAGCTAAGGAGAGTTAACCCCAGGAAGGCTACTGGCCCAGACAACATACTGAGCAAGATGCTAAAAGGTTGTGCTTATCAACTATGGACAGTGCTCAAGGAAATATGTAGCACCTCTCTTGCCATGGCAAAAGTACCCTTATGCTACAAGGAAATTAACATCATCCCACTACCTAAGAAAACCACTCCCTTCAGCCCTAATGACTACAGGCCAGTCACTCTGATATCTACTGTTATGAAATGTTTTGAGCGGCTGATCAAAAAGCATCTTTCATCATGCCTACATCATGCCTACCTCCTGATTTTGACCCTCTGCAGTTCATGCACAGAGCTAACCGATCCACAGCTGATGCCACATCAGTGGCACTCACATTTCCCTTGAGCATTTAGAGGGCAAAGACAACTATGTGAGGATGCTGTTCATAGACTTCAGCTCTGCATTTAATACAGTGGTACCAATGCAGCTGACACATTTAGGAACCAGTAAAAATCTCTGTAACTGGATCCTGGACTTCCTGACTGAGAGATCACAGAGGATGTGTTCAGGTAAGAACATATCAAAATGCTTCACGATTAACACCAAGGTTCTCAGGGATGTGTTCTCAGCCCACTTTTATTCATCATCCTGACCCAGAATTGCTATGCTAAGCACAAGTCCAACCATATCATTGAGTTTGTTGATGACACCACAGTCATGGGGTGCATCACAAAGGAGGATGAAAGGGGGTACAGAGAGGAGGTGGCATCTCTGATCAGTTGGTGTGAGGGGAACAACCTTGATCTGAATGTAAGCAAGACCAAAGCGATTATCATTGACTTCAGAAAAGGAGAACAAACCACCCAGTGCTCAGGATCAACGGTGAGAGTGTGGAGAGGGTTAAGAGTATGAAATTCCTGGGTGCACATATATAAGAGGAAACAGCAGCCAACTGGTCAAGAAAGTCCACCAATGCCTCCACTTTTTAAGAAGTTGAAAAAAGATAAGTTTCCTCCTCATATTCTTTCCACCTTCTATAGAGATGCAATAGAGAGCATCCTCACCTGCAACTTCAAAGTTTGGTTTGGAAGCTTCACAGTTACAGAAAGGAAGGTGCTACATAGAGTGGTGAGGGTTGCAGAGAAGGTAACAGGTTCCAGTCTTCCATCAATATGACATCTTTATTCTGCAAGAAGCATCTGAAAGGCCACAAAAATAATACAGGACAACACACATCCTGGGCATGGACTGTTAAAGCATCTGGTATCGGGCAGGAAATATCACAGCATCAGCTGCAGGACTGCAAGATTCAGTATCAGTTTCTACCCTACAGTGATTAAGGCTTCTGAACTTGGGCACTAGTCCCTAGGGTCTGGAGACATAATAAGTCAATTTTTATTTATTTATGCAATATATACTTACATATATTCCAAGTAAGTGCAATATTTATTTATGATATCCATAGTCAGCATTATTTAACTCACTCAAGTGGAATATTAGACAAATAACTTAGGCATTTCAATCTGTAGTGTGTTATATATTGCTTTTAATAGGGTAGTTGATTTACTCAGTGGAGGGTATTCTTTTCATAGATGAGTGTTGGTAAATGTCTCTGCTCTTTCATGCGTGTATTAGGAGTAGTAGGCATACGTGAATGGGTGGTGCCTTTGTTGAAGGTTGTGCGTCAGGGCTGGTAACCCGGTACGTAAAAATCCACTAACAATCATTAGCGGACTGGAGTTCCACTGTGGCGACCCCTAACCAGGAAAAGCCGAAAGACACAAACAAACAAACATTGTATTTGTTAGTTATGTTTATTCCTCTACTTGTATGTGATGTTTCACTTTCCTCTGTAATCTCAAGAATTAAGCTGATACACAAAATGTTGTTTAGGCTACACGTGTGTAGTCCTAAATGATAATAAAGTTTACTTTGACTTTGACTATGGACATTAAATCAACACCTACAAGTCCCATTTTAAACATACCCTAAAAGAATACCTTCTCAGCTCTAGGCTCTGTACTTGCCTTTCTCCAGATTAAACTGGCCAATTTATTTTCCCCTTCCTATATTATTTCCTCTTACATTCTCTCTCTCTCTTACCTTTATCTTCCATACTCCTTCCTCCTTGCAATCTACTGCACACCTCCTGTCTCTCTTACTTCTCTTAACCTTATTTATCTCTTATTTCTTTCTATATCATTATATTTAAATCTTCTTTTACCCTCTTCTTCTCCACCTTCATTTGACCTTTCTTAGCCTATAATATTCGTTTTACTGTCAAGTTTCTGCTTCTGCACCTGCTCTTAGCATACAAGTGCTATAGGTATGTTTTTTGCCTGCCTCTGATGTAAGAATGCCTATTTTCTTTTGTTGATTGTATTTGTATAATTTATTGTATGTATTATAACTTCTTTTGCTACTTGTTTTTCCAAGATCATATATATACAATTTTTATTATGTCTTATAGAGGTTTTCTCCCTGGACCTCCACTGAAAATGGGATTTATGCCCATCAGACTTTCCCAGTAATCAGATGTCAAACAAATAAATAAACCTGAGCACCAGTTTATGCACTTAAAGGGTTTTGGTTCTGTAAATCACTTTTATCTTATCTGATATAATGGGAATATATTTTGCTGACAAATCCTTTGCCTGGAATACATATGCTATCCAATGGATAAAATATTCTGAGTGTGTCCTTAACAGCAATCATTTACTCATGGGTACCACAACAGTTAGGTTATAGAGGTTATGGGCTGAATAATTCTGCATCAGTTAAACAAAGTATGACTATTGATTGTGAACTAATTTTATAATTATACAGTTTTTGCCTTTGAACCAGTTCAGAGCTAAAGTCTCTCTTGCTTTTCAATCCAATATCAAACAATAAATAAGTAAGTAAGCAAATACATACAGCACACATCAATCTGACCCTCACTGAGTACTATTTAAATGAAACTGAAATAATAAACTGCTAACTCCTAGTGCTTGAAGGTATCAATTTATAATAGTGAACCAGATTTTAGATAACTGCTGTGGTCCCATCAACAATATCCTGCTCCTATATGTCACTGCTTCGTGGAAATAGTCCACAATCAACTTTGCCTACTGAACATGTATAAAGTAATTCTTGCATCTACCTCCACGTTGCATGGCAGTAAGAAAATGAATGGAGGTTTCACTAGACAGCTCCATTTTTTGCCTATTCTTGTCTCCATCACATGTCACATGTATCCATTTCCGCTACAGAAAAAATCTTCTTCATGTACTGCTTTCAAATGCATTGGCAAAAAAGTCCTGGTTAGGACATGCTTTAAGGCAATCCAGCCACCTCTTGCATGTAACTGCTCTCTTCTGCCTTCCCTGTACTCATTCAAATGACTCCTTGTCATTCTAACAACTTGACAGCTTCATCATATGTATTAGCCTACATACATGCAAAATATTTTGGTACAACCTACATAGTCTCATGTATTCTTTAGTCAGCTACTAGGATTCCATAGCTGTCCTTTCAAGATGTATTCAATCACACCCTTCAGACTTCTTTTCCTGCAGAAGGCATTCACAAATCAAATGAGCTTTATCTTGCTATCTTATGTTCTCTTCCTGTACGTAGTGCTACTTATACTAATATGTTAGATTTTTAAACCTGTTTAAACAATAAAATATGCACACTAAAATGTTAACACCATAAAGATCACTTACATTAGGTTAAAAATACATTTACAAATGCTTATTCAGCAAACTTATAATGTTTTAAATATTTTAATTAGTTTTATAAATGCTGCTACTGTACTTATTAAAACAGCTCTTCAAATGAGAGCAGAGCTCTTCAATGTTATCAAAATTTAATTAAGTTTTGAAGGGAATATTTAACACTGTCAAGATAAATTCACAGAGCACACATTTATCTGCAACGTAGACCTAATTATTTTATAGCTGCAAAGTGCATTTAATAATCAGACTTTGCCTCTCCAAGGCACGGTTTATGCCTTGAAAACACCATGCAGTAGATGGCAAAAAGGATCAGCATTGTAGCTTTGTAGCTTATTTCCCATCAGGTAGAACATGTTACCATTACACCATACATTTCAATTCATCTTAGCTTCATTATTTATACACATTAAATGTTATTGCATCTTATGGGATCTCCTTGTACGTAATAGGCAAACGTTTATTAAGACTTAATTTGCAAAACGAGAAAACTGTGTACACTTTGTAAAACTAATATACACCAACTTAAAGCCATGTATTACTTTCCCTATAAGAAATTATTTTATTTCATTCATAAATTCTCTTAAAATTCATTATAATGTACTTTTAATGTCTTTATTACCCATTATTGCTCTGCTCATATGTGTAATCCAGCCTTCACACAGTGGGTTTCTTCTTGGTAAATTTGTCTTGCATTACAATGTACAATAAATACAATATTCTTCTATTCACTACTATTGTAGTGGTACCTTTAAATGATTGGGAAAGGTGGTGACATAATTTATTTTAAACAGTATTTAAATGAATGTATCATGGAGTGCAATTAGACTCTGATGAAGTCCCCTGTTCCAGGGGATGAAAGTGCTCAATCTATGTGGTTTTTAAAAACAGCTTGTACTGAAGAGTTGGCTGACTACAAGTGATTCCTGCTGCTTACAGTGTATGTTCTGGACTTTTTTTTCTTTGGTTATAACTGACACTGTGGCTACTTTTGGTTGTTTTTATTTGTAAAAAGTTTAAATAAGAGAATGTATGAGGGCATAAGAAATAACCGCAGGATAACACGTATTTTAAGCACAATCTCTGCAAAAGCAAAAGTCATCTGAATAATTCTACATTTAAGAGAACTATTACTAATGCAGACATTACTGCTGGCAAACAACTTTACATTTCAGTGCTTTGCCTACAAATGCAGTGCTTGCTGCACTTAAATAAATTACATATTTTTCATTAAAAATGGTGTTATGGTGATATCGTCATGCCATGCCCTGATTTGGATCAGCTCTGCAATAGGGGATGGTTGGCAAATTTATAGCTTCTAGGCATGCAATCCAGGAGACCATTAAGGAGTTTAGTCCAAGGTTTCTATTGCTCCAAACCACTATGTGGTTAAGTGATTTGCTCAGTATCACACATTAGGTGAGTGACGGTAGTAAGATTCAAACCTTGTACACTTGCCACAGAAAGCAACTAGTTATTAGGTTAGAGCTTTAGCCCTGTACACTAACTTCTAGAGTAAAAGCTCTGTAACTAAATGCAGAAATCTTTTACAGTTTGATCTTGTCATAAAAACTGAAGCACAGTAACATGCAACAATAAATAATGGACATTAAAGATCTGACTGCTTTGATCATTACTCCACATATTGTAGCCTGTATAACCTAACATACATTAACCCCTTTGCAGTTGTAGTAAAGAAGGCACGGCATAAATATATTAGTAAAATGCATCATGGTTAGGCTATATTACACAGTCTAGGATTATTAATAACTCATTCATTCTTTAGTGCAATAAATAAAGCAAAATAATTACAGACATTATAAATGCTGCAAAACACAAAAACTGTGAAAGTCTAATGACTGGCACTGACTGACTGGCTGCAATCCGTCTTGATTTACCAAAGAAAGTTGGTGCAGAGAATTAAGGCTCTTGTCTCTGGTAGCCCAGGTACAGGGTTTGAGCCCAAGCAAGGTTGTTTAATTAAGCTGCCCTCTCTTAGGAGGGCATTTTGCACACAAGTACTTGCAGCTTATATCCATTCATCACACACAGGTTTCTTCTCTCCAGCATTCTGATCCTTGCTTCTTTCTGAAACATAGCATGTACTTGCTTCTGTAAAACTGCTTTATAGAAATTCTGTCTCTTGTGTGTTTGCAAGATGAAATGTTGTACCGTACTGTACATCCTTGTCTGCATTCTCAATGTCTGAAAGCATTCATGTAGACAGGAAATCTTAAAGCTGCAGTGCACTATTTTTGATGCAGAAAGAAAAAAAAAATAATATTATGATGCAGAAAACCGAAGAAAGAAAACTTTTTTATTTATTAATGTGGTGGCCAGCCCCCACCACCCCCAAGCCAACACTGGGCCCTAGGAAGCTGTCTATCAGAGTCTAGGATCCACCAAGTTACGCATGCTTTCAGGTCACTGCACCAAAGGTAACAGTATGATTCAGTCATAGTCCGTGCAGGTGCAAATGACTTGAGATGCACCTCCCTATACTATACTATATTTGGTTAAACAGGATGACACACTGGAGTTCCTCCATGTTCAGATTAAGCAATGTCCCACACCACATCCTAGCAAGCTATATGTCACCCTCTGTATCCCATAGGTTCATAGGTTGATACTAGGCTATCTGCCCTAGGGCATTTATTAGCCTAGCCAGAGTGTGTTTGACTTTCGCCACCCTTTTAGATTAGTTGACTGTGCCTCTGTATAGTAGGTCACAGAAGATAGTCCTTTTGAGGTTAGTTTACTGTGCCTCTGTCTAGTAGGGACACAGAATAGATCCCAGGGGTAAACCTACGATCTCACATCCACTCGTCAAGATTTTTCTTGAAGAGGGTCATTGAGGGACTCTGCCTAACACGGATTGGGATTTTGTTCCAGAGTGAGGGGAGCCTCTGGGATATGAATCTGTCCCTCCAGCATGTCCTATTTATTTCTGTGCTGAGGTTTAAGTCCCTGGAGCATGTAGCTCTAAGGGATTTGGATTTCCTGAGGTGGAGCATGTCCATTAATTCTGGGTTGGACATGGCTTTATACGTCAGGCACAGATTGCCTCTGAGTAGGCGGTAAGCAACTGAGTAGAGCTGGAGTTTCTTTAGCCTAACTACGTAGGGCATCTGTTTGAGTCCCTTGATCCTCTTGGTGAGGTACCTTTGGGGTCTTTCCAATTGCTGAAGGTGTCGGGTAAGGTACATCCCAAATGGGGCATTGTATTCAATTATGGGCCTGATGAATGATGAGTAGAGGGGCACAATGACCTCTCTTGATCTAGATGTAAACCCTTTTGTGATAAGGTGGGCTATATAGAAGGTCTTTCTAACCACTTTGGCAACGTGATTGTCAAAGGAGAGATTGCTATCTACTTGGGTCCCCAAATCCCTAATTACTTCTTCTGTACTTAATGGATTGCCACCTATGTGGTAATTTGTGAGCACTTTGTTTTTCCCAAAGGGGATGACTATGCACTTTTTAGCATTTAGCTTTAGGCCATGGCTCTGGCATAACTTATACTTAGAACTACTGAAGACATTCATCATTCAACCAAATACCATACTCATGGGGGACTTAAATTATTCCTCAATAAACTGGGAATCCTACATGCATACCTCTGAACTGTACAGGTTTTCACAGAATGTCCAGATTTCTGCCTCATATTTTTGGTGTGTTCCCCCTAATATATGTCCCTTTCTGGCAAATAGCTGAGGATTGGAGTCATGAAATAAGACAAACATTTGAGTTTAAGACTCCACATCCTTCAAAAATTTCATCCTAATGCAGAACCTATTATCCTATCAACTTTCTAGGTTTGTAAGTGCAATATTTAAAATCTGTTCCTATTTGTCCCTCTATCGTTTTAGGCTTTGTCCAGATTTTTTGCACTAAAAGATTAAGAAGTATGCCTAGATGACCCAAAGTTTGCAGGTTCAGAGATTCCTAGGCTTTGTAAACACAAACGCCCTGTACTAGTTAGTGTATATGTCTATTAGAGGTACAAAATTATTGAACTTGGTACTCATAGGTTCATAGGTTCATAGGTAGGTACTAGGCTATCAGCCCAAGGGCCTACGTAAGCCTAGCCAACAAGGTTCCCTGGCTTACGCCACCCAAGAAAGTTATTTTCCTGTGCCACTGTCTAGCAGAGACACAGAAGTGATCCCCGGGGAGTATTTCCTATTTCCCATCCACTCATCAAGATTTTTCTTGAAGAGTGCTAATGAAGAAATTTGCTTGACATAGATAGGTAGCCTGTTCCAGAGTATGGGAAGTCTCTGGTACAGGAATCTATCCCTCCAGCATGTCCTGTTTATTGTGGTGACAAGGTTTAGGTCCTTAGAGCATGTAGCTCAGAGGGATTGGGATTTCTTTAGGTGTAGCATGTCCAACAGTTCTGGGTTTGACATAGCTTTATATGTTAGGCAGAGATCACCTCAGAGTAGGCGATATGCTACGGAGTAAAGCTGGAGTTTTTTGAGGCGGTCAGTGTAGGGCATTTGTTTGAGGCCAGTAATTCTCTTTGTGAGGTACTTCTGTGGCCTTTCCAGCTGCTGCAGATGTCTTCTGAGGTACATTCCAAAAGGGGCACTGTACTCTATAATGGGTCTAATGAGTGTCGAGTAGAGGGGAACAATGACCTCTTTTTTTGTGGATGAGAACCCTTTTATTATGAAAATAAGAGAATGCTGCAACACAACCTCCCCCAAATGTTGTGCCCACTCTGGTAAGGTCAGACAATAAAGCAGGCTCCTTCAAAATAAGAATCAATTCTGTAACTCCTGCAAAACCTGTAATGCTTAGAAATTATTCCAAGGCAAACTACCTTTTACTAAGCAATATCCTGTCAAACTTTCAAGCCCTTCCAAACCCATGTAACACAGCAGCCTATGCAGAATTATTCACAGAAGCTCTGTACAACCATGCCAATGAATGCATAGAGGCTGCTGTGCCTATCAAGTAAGACCACAAAGTAACTCAAAAAGCAGATCACAGTGGTGGAATCCAAAGTTAAACAGGTTGTACAACAAAAGAAAAAAAGTCATAGCTAAAATAAGTATAACACCAAAAAGATAAAAAAAAAATCTTTCATCAAACTGAATGGACAGCTAAGAGGACTAATTTAAGTCCGACAAAGCAAATTTTGATGTAAATATCCCAGAACAAGGACAACTATATGGTCTTCTTTACCTATGTCCAAAACCTTAATGGCAACATGCAACCCTGTTCCAAACTGTTGGTAAATGGAGCCATTTTCATGCAAGTGGGAGATATAGCAAATCTGGCTGACAAATTCAGCTCCAACTTTAACCCCATCTAACCCCCAACTGCCCCTCCCCAGGAAATGCCACCTAACATAATCCCTGCAAATATCAGTAGGGAGCAAGTCTTAGATGCGCTCCCTAAGGCCAAGAATACACCTTCAATGGACCTTGATAATATATCAGTATGCCTCCTAAATAAACTCAGATATGATCTATCAGGGCCACTGCTGTCACTATTCAACTATAGCCTTTGCACCATCTTTGTGCAATGGATCTGGAGAACCTTAATCTGACTAGTATCAGATGCAGATCCATAGAAAGAATTATCATGGAAATGATTAACAATGATATAGTAAACTTTCATACACTGGACCCAGCCCAGTTTTGTCAAAGGTAGGTCATGCCTACTGAACCCAGTAGACTTCTTTGAGAAGATGCCAAGGCAATGAATGAGGGTAAAACAGTGCATGCTACCTAGTTTGGCCTAGCTAAGGCATTTGATACAGTACCCTACTCAGGCATTGCAAACAAACTAATGGAATTAGACATAAACCCCTATGTAACTCACTGAATAGCCAGCTGGATCAGAGGAAGGGCACAGAAAATTAGGACTGGAGGGAACACTTCCACAAAGAGGCTGGTCACCAGTGGAATCCCCCAGGGCTCTGGGCTGGGATCTGCTAGTCTTTGGAATCTACTTTTCAAACATCAAGGCCAATGTCAACAGATCTGGCTTACCAAGTTTGCAAATGCTTGCAGGATAGAAGCAATCATAGAACCCCCCCCCCCCCAAGATGCTAAAATCTTACAAGAAGGTCAAACACAGATAAATGACTAGTGCCAAAGCCATGGCTTAAAATCCAATGCCACAAAAAGCATAATAGCACCGTTTGGAAACTCAGCCACCCAAGGGAACTATTTCATTGATAAAGCACCCCTAAAAGTAGACATAGTAGTTAGGCATTTAGTGACTCTTGTAGATAGTAGCCTGGTTTATGACCAACATGTGTCTAAGGCTGTAAGAAAATCATTCTATGTCACTCAACTTATAAGTAAGGGCATAATATCTAGGTCCAGGGAAGTCATCCTACTACTGTACTCAGCCATCATCACACCCATCATTGAGTATAACTCCCCTTTCTGTATGTACCTGACCAAGCACATGCAATGACAGGAACATCCACAGAGGTGCCTCACAAAAAGAATACAAGGCATGAACATAATGTCCTATGAAGATCACCTCAAAACTCTATCTCTATATTCTGTGTCCTACAGACTGTTGAGGGGTGATTTTTACCTGGCATATAAGGCATCCTTGGATCAGGCTCTGATGATCCTTTTGCACATCTGCAAAGTGAACAACACTATAATTACTAAATCTAAGGACTGGTGGATGGGAAATTGGAAATTCACTCCTGGTCTGCCACTTTTGTCTGTGAGTTAAACTGGACATGTTGGAGGGATATGTATATATGTCAGAGAATCTCCATTCCCTGGAATAGGTTTCCCATCTATGTGAAGCAGAGCCCTTCCCTAACCCTATTCAAGTGCAACCTGGACCATTGGATGGAAAACAGGAAATTCACTCCTGGTCTGTCACCTACATCTCTGATTGACAGAGGCAGCCATTAAATCATGCCTTAAGATGCATCCCTTTAAAATAACATCTAAGGAATCATAATTTGTGGGATACATTTAGGTTGCATGACTAGGCTTATAAAGGTCCTGTGGTCATTAGCCTAGTATACACCTATGAAACCTTGAAAAGTCCCTCTGAAATATCTGTCTCCGACAATGTTAAATGAATTTCCCTATTATGCCTTGCATGTTAGGTTCATAGGTTGGTACTAGGCTATCGGCCCTAGGGCCTATACAAGCCTAGCCATAACAATTCCCTGGCTATTTCTTCCCACAATATTTACTTCTCTGGACCCCTGTCTAGCAGGGTGACTGACGTGATAACCAGGGTGAATTTCCTATCTCCCATCCAACTGTCAAGGTTCCTTTTGAAGACAGCCAAAGAGGCGCTCTGCTTGACATGTATGGGCAGTCTATTCCAGAGTCTGGGGAGTCTCTGGGTCAGGAACCTATCCCTCCAGTATGTTTTGTTCATTGTGATGACAAGGTTTAGATCCCTGGAGCGTGTAGCTCTAAGGGATTGGGATTTCTTTAAGTGGAGCATGTCCAACAGCTCTAGGTTTGACATGGTCTTGTATGTTAAGCAGAGATCGCCTCTGAATAAACGATATGCGACAGAGTATAGCTGGAGTTTTTTTAGACAGTCAGCATAGGGCATCTGCTTTAGGCCTGTGATTCTTTTAGTAAGGTATTTCTGTGGCCTTTCCAGTTGTTGCAGATGTCTTGAAAGGTACATACCAAACGGGGCATTGTATTCTATAATGGGTCTAATGAGGGATGATTACAGTGGGGCAATGACCTCCTTTTTTCTGGATGAAAAGCCCTTAGTGATGAGGTGTGCCACATAGAAGGATTTCCTGACTATTGTGGCAATGTGGTTGTCGAAGGTGAGACCACTGTCCACCTGTGTCCCTAAGTCTCTTATCACACTTTCAGTGTTTTGTGTACTGCCACCTATGTGCTAATTCACGGGTACATGATTTTTTCCCAAAGAGGATAACTATACATTTCTTGGCATTGAGCTTGAGCCCATGGCTCTGGTACCAAGCATCTGTTTCTATAAGGCCCTTTTGTAGAATATCCACATCATTTGGGGATTCTATAATGGCTCCCTGTTTGCAGTCATCTGCAAACTTTGTTAGCCAGAGTCCCTTAGTGTTGGCCTGTACTTCAGTGAAGTAGATGCCAAACAAGTGCAGTCCCAGGACTAAACCCTGAGGTACTCCACTTTTCACTTGTCTGGAGCTGGATTTGGAGCCGGCTACTTTTACAGTGTGGGTTGTGTCAGTAAGCCAGTTGGCAACCCATCGAGTGACATAGGGATTAATGCCCATCTTAGTAAGTTTATCTATGATTCCAGAGTGGGGGGTGGTGTCGAAGGCCTTGGCGAGATCCAGATAGCTTTGAAAACACTTTGTCAAAGGAAGCAAAACTAGTCCAGAACAAGGATAGCTACATCCTTGGAATTATCCAGTAGTTGTGTGTACTGGAAGGGGGATTATTGTGGCACATTATACTCTCCTGCATACATTATTCTCTGTTTAATATACTGTCTGATCTGCTTCACTATATTTGAAGACAAGTCCATTGCAAATACCAGGGTGTAGCAAAGCATAGATAAGTTGATAAATTGTAATTCTATTATTTCTTTTATATAACTTGCAGCTAGATCACTGTAATTTTCAAATGATATATCCTTTGTGACCATTATTGTTAACAGAAAATGCTATAGTTATGTTTATTTCAGTGTTGTATTTATTTTTAATGTTTTTGCTTCCCACTTTTCACTGATCAGATACATGTGAAGTATATTCAAAGCCAATGTCTTTATTTATTTGATCCAGGGTAAAGGCTGGACAACAAGATGTGTTTTTTGGTGCGCAGATTTCCTATTTGTTGCCTTTCCTGCAGTACATAGCCATAGTCCCTTCCATTGATGATGTCTGGCTATACCATCTTTTCATATGGACCTAACTTCCACAAGTCCCTGGCCTCTACTGGAGGTTGTGATAGTTTGTAAAAAAAATCCAAATCCATATTTCAAGAGAAGAGCTAGCTATTCAATACTAAAATCACCCCACCATTCACCAGCCCTGCAGCACTTAACGCAGTAATCAAACTCAGATCATCAGCACTGCAGATGAAAGGTCTCTTGAGTTAGTGAGATGGCAAATTGCACTATATGAACAATAACTAGACTCTGATTTGGAAGAAAGGTCTATTCCCTAGTAAAGTTTGATGGCCTGTCTCAGGACTAAGTTCTATAGCATATAGGGATAGGATTATACTAGCTTTGGTCAGCATTCAGTTTTGTTGACATCCCAAGTGGGCACCACAATACTTTAAAAACATGAATGTTAACATGCTATTCCTCCTACATCTCCTGCTAATTATACATACTAACTCTGAGACTACACAAACTTGGGAAAAGAGAATATTCCCAAACCCTAATAATTGTGCTTTCTCACACACCTGTTGACCATCTGTTTAGTTTACTAATAGTGGTTGATTAAACACATTGTCAACCAACATATTTACACTTGATAAATATAGTGTTTAAAGCGTTAAGAAGTTGTTAGTTTTAATACATACTAGGTCATATTACTACCCAGTATTCAGATTGTCTAAGTAGACAAGAATGGAGCTTTGTGGCTCAGCCTCATCATTTAGATGTTACTAAAAATATGTGCTGAGAAATTGTATACATTATTTGCTGAAGACATTCATCTGACATTGAGTGATAGGGATAGTTCCCTGTCTGCTGTTTTAAGGCAATAGATGTGTTCCAAAAGATCTAGTCTCTCCTTTAATGATAACAAAACAAAAAACTACCCATAAATGCCAATATCAATAGGATAAATGATAGATTTACTAAATACATTGTCAAAGAAAATTAACTATTTAGGGATAATTATAACAGATAACATTAATAATATAATAAATTACAATTATTACAATTATACACACAGCATAATCAGTAACGAATCTAATAAACAAATGGAATAATTTTTTCTTCACAATGGAAGAGAGACTATAATCAAAATCATTATTTTATTAAAAAATCATATGTTGTTCAATCATTATCTTTACCTCCATCTAAAACATGCATTAAAGAATTTAATACATTTATTTTAAAATTTCTTTGTTTCCCAACAAACCAAGAATTTCCTTAAATCATCATATAAGGAACTGGACAGCAGGAGGGATTGGACTACCAGACCTACAATTATATTCTTTATCATCAATTATAAAAACAGTATCTCTTTGGATAAATAGTATTTACACAACCAGGTGGAAAGAGTTTCTAGGATGCCGTTTCATAAAATTTAAACATAACAAACTCTAATCACAATCTTATACTATGCCGTAGTTTACATTGGTTGCTAAAAGATTACTTTTCAGAAAGGAGTCATCAGACAACTGACTTTAATTTTATTTCTGCTATTTTAAATACCTTTAGAAATGTAATTTATAGAAATCCAACATATAAGGCATGGATTTTTCTTATTTTCCCTGTAGCATACACTCAAAATAATATTTTCACTTCAAAGTTAGACACAATGATCACATTTAAAGAAAAAAATCTGATATATTCATTTCAATTAATGAATAATGAAAAACTGCATTCTGTTGATTATATCATAAGTAAATATGATTTAAGCAAATATATGTGGTTGGATCTATAATCTTGCAGACAATATGTAGACGGTAAAATTAAGTTAAAACAGCCAAAGGTAAGAGATCTTATCCCAAAATGAAATGATTTTTTTAATATTATTAATTCAACAAAGCACGCTGGGAGAGTGTCTCTTATCCAAATGTTATAGCATGGCGAGGAAAGAAATAAAAATTTGCAATAACAATTATCAGAACTATTTTACTTATATTAATAACAGACCTCCAGATGAAGAGGATAAAAAATATTTTTTAATATCTTCTAAATGGACAACTTCTTCACTTAGATGGAAAAGTTTTACTTTATTCTTGCATAGCTCTTTCTTCACACCTCTTAAAATTGAATTAATGCTTAAAAATAAGCTAGTTTGATGGAGATGTAAACAGGAACTTAAAGCAGATTGACAAAACATGTTCTTTGATTGTGTTGTACTTACAAGTTATTGGAATAACAATATTTTTTACAAGCTTTATTTGAGGGCAATTTTGTTTTTTTTTTGTTTTTTTTCTAAGTCATTAATTCTTTTTAATACCCCCATTCCTGTTTGGGTTAAAAGAATGAAATACCCTCTTTTATGGTCCATTTTATCAGTTGTGAGGAAAATTATAACTAAGAATTGGAAGGATGAAGCTGCACACATATTCTGCTCATAAATATTGCAAGTGAAGTATGTCATCTGGAAGTTATCACCATTAAATCAAGAGCTACTAGAATCACCTCCTACGATAATACATGGACAAATTTCAAGGAACTGCTTGATAAACAGAAATAGCTATACTCTATGAATTGTAATATATAGGAATGTTTTGAGATTCTTCATTGTTAGTAGACACTCTTGTAAATAGTTGCTTTTGTTTTTTCTTGTATATATTGTTTTTTTAATACTCACAAATTTCTAAATACAATTGTTGTCATGATCAATTTGTTTAGTTAACAACTTTTTCAAAGAAAAAAAAAGAAAAGAAATTGTATACATTAATGGTATCAAAAATAAAAGCTACTTTTGGTACCAGAAGTTGTTTTTCACCTTGAAATGCTTGAAACAAGAACAAGGTAAAAAACAAACACATTTCTTCTATGAGATATAACCACAACATTGTAGCCACCTCTAATAGTGTGCTGTTTTGTCTGAATTTGTCTGAAGTATTTTCACATAAAATTAAAGTATAGTATTTTCATATTTCACAATGTCCTCTTAATTGGTAATATCATTTTTCAACTTCTGGAAAGAAAACAACCATGCCACAAATCTTTGCTACAACTTGCTGCATGACAACCTGACTAAAAGTTGTATGTTTGAGTCCAGAAGTTTGCACTTTATCTCTCTGTGAATGGAACTGAAGAGAGTCCTGAAGAGGTCCAGAGTGCAATACTCCTTCAAGTGACAGGTAAGATAACATTAAACATAGTTAGCTCCTTAACTACTGATCATTTCCCAAAGCATTGCCCCCAAGCTACTGTTTGGATATTTTGATGTCTGAATATTAAAACTCATATCAAAATTTCTAGGGCATGTCAGATGGAATAATTGCCTGCTAACCTTCTCCAACTAGAATCCTACTCTTAGAGGCAAAGGAGCATATTCATCTTAAATTTCACACATAAAAAGAATTGGCAGATGACATTTGTATAGAAATAAATGCTCTTTTAAACCTAAACACAGAGCAGCATTATATATTCATGTCTGTGATGAGAACTGAAAGCTGAACATTTGTTTTTAAATGACTGTAATGCAGATCTTATACTTTGCAAATTTTAAAAAGCCACCCTGACCTAATTTGACTTAAAAACAAATGATAATAGATCTCTACATCTTGCTGATATTATTTTGAAATTTTCAGGAAAAGTAATTTTATATACTCTAACTCTATTACATTGTGTGCAATAGTTCTTCTTCTCGCATTTTCCAGTTAGGCATCACCACAGTGAATCAGCTGTCTGCTCATGATTGGCAGTAGAGTTTTATGATGTCACGTTGTCAGCCCAGTGCCCAACCTTCCACAGAAGCCACACACACATGCATGCACTCACACCTAGGGCCAATTTAGAATGTCAAATCCACCTACAGCATGTCTTTGGGATGTGGGAGGAAACCAGAGCACCCAGAGGAAACCCATGTGACCACAGGGAAGACATGCAGACTCTGCACAGAAGTCACCCCAGCCAAGGATCTAACCGGAGAACCTCTTGCTGTGAGGTGACAACCCTAACCGCTGCACCACCATGCCCACCCACATTGTGTGCAATCTAATCAGTCTAATATCTTGTAAGGAAAACAGACAACAGGAGTGAAGTAGGTGCATGCCTGTCAGAAGATGCAAACTATATGTTATAAATTATATTTCTGTGAATGCCATTAGTTTGGCCAGTTAATGCACTGATCATGTGATGACTTTGCTTTGGTAAGTTAAGGCAATGGTGAAAGTAGTTGAATTATATTATAGTTAAACTTCAGAGATTGATTGCAATTTAATTCAGGAGTTTTCCATTTTCTCCATGGTTGCGGAACTATGGAGCTTGTTTATTTAATTTCTAAGGATGTAGGGATGATGTCCACTGTCAGGGGGATGGAAACCTTTACATAAAAGCAAAGTTTTAAGATAACTTTTTGGTTATCACAAATATAATGAATGTCTGTATTTTGAACTTGCTATGGATTGAATGTAACTTGGAGCTTCCCCCAGGGCCTCCACTGAAAATGAGTTAACCACCCAGTCGGACTATAACAGCAAAAAATAAAAATAAATAAATAATAACACATTTGTTTATATTTGTAATCACTTGTTTTAGTTGCTTTTCACATTAGATGAAAGCAATTTCTGGTTAACATTTTTGACATGTTTTCTGTTGATCAATGTTAATCAGCAATTAAACAGAATCATATTCTATACCATATGAAATGACAGATAATACCACTTTTTATTTTTGGTTCTTATTTCATAACACACTAATGATGGTGTTCCAATACATTCCCAGTTTATGATCCTGACCAAATGCAAACTGTTTGAGTATTGGGATCCAAATAACAAATAACAGAGTATCAAAAGGCCATATTAGACTACAAGTGGTACCTAGCAACATAGAACTATAAATCTGTAACTAAATGAAATATTAAAGCAAATATCTCAGCATAATATTTTATGACCATCCACTATATATATATATATATATATATATATATATATATATATGGGAATGGTACTGATCCCCAAGGAACTTTTCCCTGAAGCACAAACAGCCGGGCATACCTCCGCAAAAGTGCTTTTTACCGAAAAAGCACTTTTGCAGAAGTATGCCTGCAGCTAGAGGGAGTTGTGGAGGAATGACTGTTGCGAAGATCGTACTGCAGTGCAGATAAGGGAATATTCCCTTTTCCTCACTGTAGTGTGATCTCGGAGTGAGAATATTAAAGTGGGGGGTATGGGGGTGCAGGCCTGCATAAAAGTAGATTTATTGTTTTTTATTTTTTTAACGCACTTTAACGAAAGTGCTTTTTTGGTGAAAGCACTTTCATTAAAGTGTGTTCGGTGGTTGTGGATTCGGACTATTGAACTTTCGTTCAATAGTCCTAGATCCACACATATATATATATATATAATATATATATATATATATATATATATATATATAAATAATATATATATATATATATATATATATATATATATATATATATATATATATATATATATATATAAAAGTCATTTCACGTCACCAGTATAAAGATGTATATGCAACTTTACCTTCACATAATGTATTGCATATGACCCTACATCATAAATTAGGCTGAATAATATTAGAGACAAAAATAATTTCTTGTTCAGAAGAATTTAATATGATTTTTCTTATATCTAATGTAATGGACACTCAGTAAAGAAACATTCCAAAGTCATTACTGAACTCTATACACTGAGCAGAATTTCAATTCAGTACTCCAAAATAAAAGTATAGTGCAAAATGTGATAGTGAAAATAAAGAAACCAAAGATTCTGGTGCCTATATCCAAAAGGCCATTTCTCAGGCCTTCTTTGAGATTTTATTATGAAAATTATAATTCATAACAGGAGGCTGCTTGGCGATAAATATCACCTAAGGTTCCTATTCTATTCTATTCATAAAAGATTTCAGAGTAGCATGACATAGACTTTGACTCCATTGTTTCAGCTATCCAAATTACAGTACATTAGCTATGACATATTGCATATGAAAAATGTATACTTGTTGTGGTGACCTATATAAAAAGATTATGTCTGATGCAATGGAAAGTTAACAAGTAAGGAGTCTAGGCCATTATTGTACTCAGGACATGAAGCAGAAGTTCATTCCAGTGTCCCCCAATGGAAACAGTATACAATGTAAAATGTCACACTATGTAGTGAGGACCTCTGAGCCAATGGTCCTGATATGTACGTATAAAAAGTTATAGTTCATTCCTCTTTTAAGATTTCATCATAAATATATATAACTGTGACAAAAAGATACTGATCTACAAAATTCACCTAAGATTCATTGCTACCTTTAAGAATTTCAGTTCAGCATAAAGCCATATTTGGCCCTCCATTTTTGTTCCTCCAAACTATGTCATTTTCTGATTCTAGGCCATTATTGTAGTCCGCACACAAATTTAAGATTCATGCATTGCCAATGCACAAATACAGCCCCTTCATCTTTGCAGTTATTAATCATTATCCTCTCACATTTTAGAGGATGCTGCTGTAATATTGCAGGACATACCCCTTCTTTTTACTCCCAAGATAAGCAGCCTTTTACTATCTGTCCTGTAGAATTGCTACAGCTGGCAGGTCCTGTGAAAGTAAACAACACATACACATTTTTTTTAGTTTTGAGAAGAGACATTGCAGTTACATTCCAAATAAAACAGTAAATACCTCAAAGCTAGTGGCCCTTTTCACTCTTGACATGACCTGACATTAGACATGTGTCCCTTTCCCTCCACACATTTCATCTGTGTACTCACAAGTGATTGCTTAAGTGTGTAGAAAAAAAAAAAAAAGAAAGAAAGAAAAAAGAAACTGGTAAATTTAAACAACCAACTGATCTCTCTTCTTACAAGACATAGGAGTGGGACATAGGGTGGCTAGCCACAATATGCTAATACATAAGAGAGAGAGAGAGAGGAATGAGAAATTATGGTAATGAGTAGTTTGACACCTCACTTCTGGGTTCCAAATTCAACTGATTCTAATGGAAATGAGCACAGTAAAACTTTCATTTGTAGTATTACCACACTAATAAAAGTATTATCCCACTAGATTTAAAATAACAAATGATACAATTGTATCTCTGGATCTACAGTTATGTTCTTTTTTCAGTGTTGAGGTACAGCATAACCCATAGTTAACAACTCATTAAACCCGAGTGACGCTTCCAGGTGCATCTGCAGTTAACTCCCACTGACTCCTGTAGACATCAAATATTGCTTGTTCATATTTGCATCAATAATTCCAAAACCATGCTATGTACATGGTTTTAAAAGATTTTATCTTTACACAATGGCAAACTCAACTGCATTAATATTTGACCTCTGTCTAGTGCATGTAAATAGACATCATCTATTGTTTTTATGATATTAATATATAGATATAATGTTCACATTTTTCTAAATATCTCAACAACCAGGTAACACAGATAGCACTCCTTAGCCTCATATGAAAGCTCCCAGGTAGATGAATAAAATGTTTCTGGCAGTATGTATGTATCTTGAATGGCTGTTGAGCTATAGTAAGTTGTTTACAAAATATTACAAATGTAATAGTTGCTGTGTTTACAGTGACTTATAACATTTGGTTTAAGACCTGGAATCTAAAGAATACTACCACTATAAAAATAGTTTGTGCTGAAGAGTTTGCCATTTATACTTCTTTTATAACCCATATGGTTCCAGAAGTATGAACATTTGTTTGAAATATGACAACATAATTTGATTCTGTCAAAAAGCTTAGGCTCTGCCCATTGGAAGTTACAGTACAAACTTCCTGAACTCCATTGGAGTGAATGAGTTAACGGTTAACACATTTTACTTTAAGTAGTCAGCTGCGCTGGTGCAGCAGTTAGTGTTGCCACCTCACAGCAAGAAGTTCGATTCTCAGCTGGAGCGCCCATGTCCTCCCTGCGGTCAAGTGAGTTTAGAGACATGCAGACTCATGCTGCTAGTCAAACATGGGTCATTTGGCATGTAGCTAGGACTTCATTCCTCTATATAATGGGGCCAGAGGAAGAGTAATGAAAATAATTTCAGACCTGAGAGCTTGTGATTTAAAGGAGAAATATTATTCTGAAACTGAATAATAATGATGAACACAATATTTTAACAGCAGTTACCTTCAAAGCATTGAAATTGTCCGACACTGAATATAAATCTGCATGCTCTTTTCCATTATATTCAGGGCACAAGTGAAAACCACTGAAACACATTTTGATAAACTGTGAACAAACACTATATGCATGGTAATATTACAAGTAAAGTTTAGCCTTTGAAAAATCAAATAAAACAACAAACTATATCAGGTTATAAAGTAGCAAGAATCTTAGCTTGACCAAAAGAATTCATGGTCTGCACTGAAGAATAATCTGCAGTCATGTAGAATACAGTATGAATTCTTCTGACAGTAAACTGATGGTTTCTGATTCATATCTAAATACAACAATAAAAGCATCTGAAAAGATACAATAAATGTTCACAGAGGAAATGGTCAAATGAATGCTTCCATAAGGCAATCACCAAAATGTTCTAGAAACAGAAAAGGCCCTGACAGCCATAGCAACTGTAATAATAGCAATACAGTTATACAGCTTTACTCCATCGCATATTGCCTACACAGGGGCGATCTCTGCCTAAAATACAAAGCTATGTCAAACCCAGAGCTGTTGGACATGCTCCATTTAAAGAAATCCCAATCCCAACGAGCTATACGCTCTAGGGACCTAAACATTGTCACCACAATAAACAGAACATGCTGGAGGGATAGATTCCTTTCCCAGAGACTTCCCATACTCTGGAACAGACTACCTATCTATGTCAAACAGAGCTCCTCATTAGCACTCTTCAAGAAAAATCTTGATGATTGGATGGGAAATGGGAAATTCACCCCGGGGATCACTTCTGTGGCTCTGCTCAACAGGGGCACAGGAAAATAATTCTCTTGGGTGGCGAAAGCCAGGGTACATTTTTTGGCTAGGCTTGTATGGGCCCTAGGGCTGATAGCGTAGTACCTACCTATGAATCTATGAACCTATGAAGATCTTCATTGAACATTGCAAGACAGTGTAATCAAGATACTGTGTATATTTTACATGCCTATCCTGCCTTATTTACTGAGTTAAGAAGTTTACAAGAGAATTATGGCATTACATTTTTGTTTTAAACAATGTCAGTTATTTGTGCACTGGGAATGTTTCATATGACTCTTAGAAGCAAAAATAAGAAGGAGCTGAACAGCATGCAAAGACTTTACATAACTCATAAGCAAACTGAACTGACAGAATGGGTTAATACTATAGTTATATTTGTAAAGAAAAACAAGCTCAAGATATGTATGGACCCCCAAGGTTTAAACAGATAGTTCAAACACGGAATATTATTAACTTAAATCTTTTGAAGAAGTTGTTGCTGTAATGTCCAATGAGATTTTTCAAAGTGTGAGACACTTATAATAGGGGTTGACAAATTAAACTGAATGAATCCTTTTTCAACCTTTGCATTACTAATTGCTCTCTGAGCAGATAACAGGTTTCTCAGATTGCTTTTTTGGTATATCTTCAGCCTCAGCAGCATTTCACAGAACTTAAGCTGAAATGATGGAAGACTTGCAGTACTTGCATGGGATGCTACAAGCAAAAGAATGACACCCAACTTATTAAGCTACTACACCGAATAAGACAGATGAAGTTAATGCGGCAGCAAATGTCTAATCTACTGGACTAATCTTAAATACACGGATCATAATTTGACACTGGCGCTCCAAGTTCAAACTAAATCTATCAGACATTATGCTTAGACCATGATCTTATTTTGGCTATAGGAACAGCAAAATGGCTTTAGAATTTTGAAAAATCATGTCATAGTAGTTTCTACTTTGAAGTTTTATGAGGTGTCTCAAGCCTGTAATACTTTACATGGATACTAGTCCACAAAGGCTAGGTGTAGAATTACTGAAGAAAGACAGACCAAAAGGAAATAGGTTGAAATCTTTAATAAAAGCAGAGCTAAGATGTGTACGGACAGAGCAGAAATGTTAATGATGGTCTTTGGCTGTCAGAAATTCCAGAACTGTATTTATGGCAAATCAGTAATAGTTAAATCATATGTCTAACATTTCTATATAAATGACATGTTATTACACAAGCAGATGAATGAGTGTTTTAAATTGATGTATTAAGTATGTAAAGGGTGATTGCTTTTAGTTTTTGTATGGTCCCTCTAGAAGGCATTTTTGCCAAGGCACTAAAGAAGGGAGAATAAAAGTAATTTTCCTGCCTTTGTGCCTATTTAATTTTGTTCTATAAAATATAGACAGCATGGCTGTTAATATATACTATTATGAATAGCTGCACTACAGTGAGATATCCAAGTGTATTTTCTTTATCATTCTGAGTGCTCATATATGTAGGGATCGATACCCAGCTACAAGACCATTGCTTCACAACATCCATGAATCACCAATAACAATTACTAAACGCAAAGAAAAAGCTCATAGTAACCTATGCTGGCTGTATTGTTAGAAGAAATTTTAAAAAATCTGACATCAGTAATACTTTTCATAACTAGAATGGCTACAAAGAATTATTATTTTGTAAAATACCAAGTCTTGTATGGATTAAAGCTGACAGCTGATTTATTTCAGCATAGACAGTCATTATCTTCTGTATGTAAACTGTCATTTAAAGTCCAAAAGTTGTGCAACCATGTGATGCTATGAATGATAATGTGCCAAGAATTTTGAAAGGAATTTTGGCTAGACATTGAATGCCTAATGAAGTTGTATCTATTAATGGTCCACAGTTCATGACTTGAGAATTTCAATTTCTTTTGTTAAATATGTGAATTTGAACACCCTACATCTAGTCTGGAATATAAGCAAAGCAGTGGATAGGTAAAGACAGAAAAGTGTGCAAGAAACTATAAATCTCATTAAGAAATAGAAGAGTTTACCATAATCAAACTATTAATCAATACTTGAGAAATATTTCAACACTTCTATGTATGTGACTTTCACCAGCACAGTTATTGATGAGTAAATAACTGAATGTTAAATCACTTGCAATCTACTCACTATTAATGCCGCAGACTCATAGGAATGTAATTGTCTGAAAATAAAAGTGACATCAATCATAGTGTTATTAAGACAAAATTACAAAAAGAACGTGTTTGTGTTGAAGGAACACGAAAGTGTAAGAATGCATACAGATTTAGCAATGAATGCACAGAAGAGTCTCATCTCAGCAGTTTTGATGTGCCCATCTGAGGAAATGAGATCATATTATCTAACAGGTTCACTTGCTCAAATGTACAGAAGAAGTAGAGGGCATATATAAGATGCAGAGGGAAGAACTTTCCCAATCATTGATGTCAGTACCTCAAGAAGCAGTGCCTCTTCATGTTACAATGTTACCAGAAGTGGGACTACCATCTTCTCAGAGAGGCAAACATCTTTATATATTGAAAATAAAGTTAACAAACTGAGGATAATCCAGAGACACTATAGTTCCAGTTTAGGAAAATCTAGATGATGTTGTTGTAGCTTAAATGTAGTAGGTCAAGAGAACTCCAAAGAGAAATATTGTGTGCAAAGCATTCAAGATATGGTAAACTAATAAAATGACCGAGTGTGACTTTTTATAATGCCTAGTTATTGCAGAAAGTAATGCAAGTGACAAGCTTGCAGACATTTTTACATCAATGCTGCTATTTTTTATATATTAAGAAATGTTTCACTTTTAAACTTGATGTAAATAAGTAGGACTTACTATTGCAGAATAGCTATAAGGATATATTTCAGTGGTGCTATGAATACTCATTATTGTCTGAATTTTGAATATTTCAGCAGAAGTTTAGTCAATAGAAATTTTATGAAAAAATATGTATTTTCATGAATGTATATTACTTTGAATATCCTATATTTAGTTAGTACAGCTTTTCTTCTAAATATAGAGAGATGTAGCACAAATTGTAACAGTGCTATGAAATTAAAGGGGAGTTGACATTAACAGGGATTTTGCCATGTCACTACTCAGTATTCATTTAGGCTAAGTAAACCTTCTGATGAGAGTGCACCCTGTTTCTCAGCATCATATTTCATATGTTACTGGAAACTTGTGCGGAGAAATAGTATACATGTACCAGATGGTAGCAAGTACCCTTCTGTGTACTAGAAAAGATTGTCTCATTACAAATTTAAGGAATCTGTTTGTGGTACTTGGTGTGCTGGGAACTCTTCCCTGGTTGTACTTTTAAGGACACAGTGAAAAAAAAAACTTCAATTGTTATTTTATTTAGTTCTTCAGCACTGAAAGTACATGTTGTTTAATAGGGGGAATATCTTCCTGTCTGGGTCTGTATGCTAAACTATATTTGTTCTTCTCTTGAGCCTATGCTATATTCTGATATTTGGTAGTGCTTGGCATACTATAAGCCTTTCCCCTGGCTGTAGTTTTAAAGACAGAGGTGAAGAAACTTTCATTTTTGCTATTTTATTTAGTTCTACAACACTGAATGTATATGCTGTTTAATGGGGGGCTGCCTTCTTATAAGGGGCTATGCTTTAAACTAAAACTGTTCTACTCTTGAGCAGATGCTATATTCTGATATTTGGTGGTGTGTGAGCATTATGGCTTTTAAATAGTTATAGGTTAGTAACAGCTTGGATATTTGTTAGAAGGATAAGAGTTTGCAACTGATTATTTTGGCTTGTTTAAATTCATACGTTTTTGAAGATTTGATTAATCAAACATATTTGGGTAAATGAGTATTGCTAATAAAGTCTGATTTAGAACAAAAGTGCATTAATTGCAAATATTTGGAAGATATAAGTTTCCTTTTGAAGAGTAAATAGTTTGATTTTCAAATTGAATGTACATGTAGTAATGGAGTAGGATTAAGGCCTGTTTCTAAATTTGTTAAAAATTGGCAGTTGCAGCATTTAGCTATAAGTAATAATAATGAGAAAGTAAGGGTGGAAACAAGGCAGGTAGGGTTGATCAGTCAGAAGTTAAATAACGATTAAGGTTGAAAGGAAGCTGGGAAAAGTTTATTTTTAAGTCAGTTAAACTCCAGTTCAGAAAGAAAAGAAATCTGGGAATGCAAATGGAATGAAATAAAGAAGAATGTTAGAAAATTTTCCACATTGACAAATTTAGTAGTAGAGATTTAATTTAGCTTATCAAGTGTTATTTCAAATGAGGCAGTTTTATCTGTTAATAGGGAACAATGAGAACAATCAATGAAAGAGGATTTGGTGAATTTTAAAGTTTTGGTGGATAGCTCATTAGTTATGCCCTCTGTTTCAGGGATGTGTGTGGGTAATTTAGATGTGGGTAATTCTCTTTCAAAATGGAGTTCTCCCCCCAAATGTTACTATCAACTCAACAGGTGGAGGGGGAGAGGTAGGGGGAAAATTAAAACAGGTGACCATCAAATAATTAAAGAAGAGGTTAAATATGGGAAAGGCAGCTACAATATTTATAATTATAGTTCAGAGGAGGTCACTGATGTTTATTTGACATTGTTTTCTAAGGGGTTTACTTTTGTCCCTAAAAGGAAGGGTAACATCAGTAAAGTATTGATAGAGTTAGAGCTTCTTTTTTGAGGAAGAAGAATTTTGAAATATTGTTTGCTGAAAGCAAACACCCTGAAACTGAGGGTGGTGAATTATATAAGGAAATCATCACCCCCCTTTAAACCCACAATTAAAGAACCTGGAAATGGATTTTAGAGTCACCTAAGGAAAGGGCTTACTGAGAATAAGTTTAAGTCTAATTTGATTGTGGAAGAGAAACATTTACTAAGATATATTCAAGGAAACAGGAACCTTAGCGTGATGAAGCCGATCAAAGGGGGTGGGATGACACTTATGGATAGTATTATATTTACTGGTAAAATGATGGAAATTCTTAATAACACTCATAAGTACACTATAGTATATAGGAATGAGATTAATTTAGCCTATCATAAGATTAACTTTGTTCTTACAAAGTTATACTATGACAGCTTGTCAAATAAAAAAAGTGTATGACTACTTACATAATGCTAACTCTATTATTCCAACCTTGTTTGGTATTCTGAAGGTACACAAGGATTTGGAAAATCCCCCCATTAGGCTAATACTTGTGGCAAATGGGTCCAAGATATACACCCTTGCAAAGCTTGTGGATTTCAAGATAAAAATTGTGGGGTTGAAATGAAAATATTTTAAAGGACTCATGGGACCTATTAAAGAGTCTTAAAAGTGAGGTTTATAGAAATGAGATTATTTTTGTAACTTTAGATGTGATAGATTTATTCACCAGTGTACTCCATAATGAAGGTATGGTTTGGTTCAAAGAAGAGTGAAGGGAAAAGACGTATATGTCAGAGAATGATATTCAGGTTTGTATAGACCTTATGAATTTAGTGTAAAAAAACAAGTTTCTCCATTTTGAAGGAGAATTTTACCAACAAAGGTCTGGAGAAGCTATGGGGGCTAGCTTTGCCCCCACCTTTGCAAACCTAATACTTTATGTATGCTAAAATAAATATATTTATAATTCAAATTATATTGGATGTTGAACTTTATATAAGAGATTCTTGGATGACATTTCTATGTTGTGGCTAGATTTCAAAGAAAATTTAATGGAATTTATTACATATATTAATGGAACTGTCCACTTTCTAAGATTCACCCACAAAATAAATGAAGACGTTATGAATTATTTGGATGTGTCTATTACTAAAGTTGTTAAGGACAAAAGGTTTAAGTCTAAGATTTATAGAAAGAATGCTTTCTCTAACTCTTACTTATATTATTTTATTTATTTATTTTATTTTTACATTTTTTTAACTAGGCTAGTCCAACTGGGCCCAGAGAGCCCTTTTTCAGAGGAGACCCAAGCAGAAAAGCTCCAGGAAAGTCTTTAAAAAATAAAAAAACTTAACAATTCAAGTTGTAAGATACTTAACTGTACAAAAACAGAAATATACAATATGAGTATATACAAGGCAAAAGTACAGTATTTTGAGAATGCAGTAACAATATGTTTGAGAAATTTGATTACTATTAAGTTATTTACAAAGAATGTAGCAATACCTAATATAAAAAAAATCAGAGTAACATCATGGCATACTACAACAAAGATGCATTTAATAGCATAGGTACTAACTGCAGAGAGAGTAATATATTTAGACAGTTTAAGTAGATACCAGTTATTAAAATGTTATACAAGTGACCATCCTTTTAAGCAAAAAAGGAACATAGTAAAAGGACAATATGGCCATATAAGTAAAATGATATCGGATGATGATGATTTTGTCCAGGAAAGTAGACATTTGAAGAGTTATGTTTCTTGAAAGGCAATACCCAGAGAAACTAATAAATCAGGTACAGGAAGAACTTACAGTAGGTAGAAAAGATAAATATCGGCCCATACTAGGTTTGGGTGAAGCTGGTGAAAATGTTAGTAAGGGTAAAAATAATGAAGAGAAGGGTGTTAGTATTGGTGGTGCCTTTGTCATAGATTAGAATGGGGATGCCAAAGTAATTACTAAAATCATTAGGGAGGAATGGGGGAAATTTTCTCAGTTTTCTGATTTAGATGTGCTTTTTAAGAATTCCTTCAATATAACTTATGGTAGGGCCCAGAATATAAAGGACCTGGTAGAACGTAAGGTTAAGACTAAGAGCAATAAAAGAATGGGTATGTTTAAGTGTGGTGTGTATGCCCAATGTGCCTATATTGCCCACAAAGAAAGTATTTTTCTGACAAGTAGGAACAAAGTTATTAAAGGAACTCATTTTCTAATTGCAATAGTCAGGGGTTAGTGTATCTGGTTACTTGTGAATGCTGTAATGCATTCTATATTAGTAAAACAAAAATAACCCTAAGGAGAAGAATGCATGAACATTGCTATGATATAAAAAACAAGGATGAGAAAAATTGTTTACATAAACATTTAAAAGGTTGTCCTAATGCAAAATAGAAGTTTTTTTTTTTTTTGTGATACAAGTAGTTCCTTTTGATTTTAAGGGGGTTTCCTGTGAGAACAAAATTGAGTATCGTGAATTATACTGGCAATTAATCCTGGAAGCTAACAGAAGCCCAGTACTTAATGAGAATTTAAGTGTAAGTTCAGTGTTAAAAATGAGAGTTGCTAGATTGTGAATTATTTGGTATAGGATAAGATTTCTATACTTTATTTTTTCTATTTATGTCCACCTGTATTTTTCTATTTGGCAACTAGATGGCAGTAAAAAGAGATTAATATTTTGCTGTTTTAAATGCAGAAACATTTTAAGTTCTTAATGCACTTATATAACATTTTTTATATGTGTGAAAATTTTATATGTATCAATTTTTAATATTTATAAATTTACAAGTTTTTCATTTCATATACAGGATACAGCATTTATTTATTTATAGCATCTTTTATACAGAAGAAGTACTGTGATTATTTTTTTAATCTGTAACTTGTTTTAATGAGTGTTTGACTATTATTGGATAGTGTATAATTGATAGGTGGTGTTTTTTGACATATAAAGGCGACAATTTTATGTGGAATTTTATCTGAAGAAGTCTTGAAATGAAAATGCAGTGATTCATTTAACTCGTTAATTGTTTTGCTGGCCTTTGAATAAATTGCTTATTTTGCACTGGGCAAACTGCTTCATAAGTGCTTGTGTATTTTATCATCTGTAATAAGGCCTTGAGACAGATGGATTTAATTATCAAAACTTAACACAGAGAGAAGTTATAATCTTAGTTTATTTAAGGCATATATCAGATCAATTCTGAATACAGTATAGTGTTTTGTACTCTTAAAATTGAAAGCTTAGTTGTACAGAGTAAGTAAAACATAAATTTAGAAAAGCAATACCTGATATTAAGCAGTTATGCTACAAGGACAGGAGTGTTTCAGTGGGGCTTTGTACTCTGCATTTTATATATATTGGGGTCGACTTATATTTACCTATAAGGTGTTTAATGACTCTTTTATTCTGCCTTTAATGGGTTTGGAAGTATATTATAATACAAAGATATATAAACACCATAACCTAAAGTTCTGTTTAAGTTATGTAATAAAAACAACAGACTTTGTTGTTTAACCCATAGGATAGCACAATTATGGAATAAATTACCTGACTGCATCAGGGAAGTGAATAGTCTAATAAAATTTAGGAAGTCTTTGGACGAGTGGGCTGGGGCTGTGCTGTTTCATCCAACAATTACTGAGACAGTGTCCCTTGAAAGCCATAAGGGTTGCACGCTTTACTTAACTTATGAACTTACGATTTATAACAATGAGCAGTTAATTAATTGTTCAAAGTAAATTCCAGGGCTTTTAGTTATTTCCTATATCTTATATCTTGCAAAGGAAAGACTGAATGTATGGGCTATGTATTACCTGCTCATCTGTAAAATATTTACCTGTTGTGTTACTCAGTGTACCTTCTGTACTTAACAAACCTGGAGTATGAGTATTTTCATATACAGAAATGCAAGTCATTTCAAAAATTCACAGTTGTCTGTCAAAAAAGTGGCCTGTAACAGTGTCTGCAACTGATAAAAGTCATAACTAGGCTGAGGTGAAAGGAGCAGCTATCTCAGGTTACAAGGCATAAAGGGAATTTGCAAGGATATCATGCTTTCATAAGCAAATGCCAATATTACGTTTAAGGTCAAGGCTCAAGTTGTTTGCCTCTCAAATTTATGTTGACTCAGCTATGATTCTGTTTACAGAGAATCATGGGTTTTTTAGAAATAATCTTGAAATTCTTATCTTGATAAATCATTTGGCCAAAGATGCAGAATATGCAAGTGAAGTTGTGTTAATTACTCAGGTGTGCAGGACATACAACTCAGTGGCATGTCATTGTCTAGCAATTACCTTATAATGTAACACCTTACCATGGTTTTTGCTGAAAGATATTGAATCAAATTCTTGAACTGTTTCATTTCTTTCAGAACTTCTCCTTGAACAGATAGCAGCAGCCCTGCTGCCATCCTAAATAAATATTCTGTTATCCACTGTACCACATTTGTGGCCTTCAATCTTCCCTCCTAGCTTCTTTGTTATATCAATAATCATTCAGAATGTCCTTGACATGGACTACTCATCTTCTAGGGTGAGAATCTACAGAGAAAATTTAAAGTTGCAGATAATTCCTCCAAAGAAGCCCAAAAAGGCAAATGAGGTATTTTTTGAAATGTGTGGAAAAGTGGCTGAAAGTGGTCCACACAGAACAATAAAAAAAATTGAAAAAGCAATGCTAAGTTAGTAAATATATAAAATTATCACTGGTAGAAGCTTATAGAGCAATTGCTATCCACTCATTCATTCTCTAATACCTCTGTTATCCTGTTCTTTGTTGTCAGCAAACAACTGCCTATTTCAGCAAACAATGGCAGTAAAAGAATGTACCATTCCTGGAGGTGGCACCAATCATTAGCAGGACATGGTCACACAGATGCATGCACACATACACCCCACACATGCCTATCAGATAGTTTATTGGATTGCAAGTTCACTTACTAGCATGTCATGTGGAAGGAAATGATAATAGCCAGCAAAAATCCACGTAAATACAGACAGAACCAGTAGACTCCAGAGAGAAGCTACCACAGCCAGGAATGGAACCAGAGATCAATGATCTGTGAGGCAGCAATGCTAACAACTTTATCTGTTACTGACTGAATAAAAAGGCCAACTATTCCTTACCAGTGACACCATCTTAAAACAATTCTGTTTATTCAGTTCACATTCAGAGCAGTATCACTTAATTGTGTGACTTTTCTGGAAAAGTGCTTATATGTGTTGCATTTATTAATACAGTGGGAAATCACACATAATATAAAAAGAATACTCAAACACAAAACTTGAAGCAGCAAGGCAGAAAATAATTAATACTCGATAATAAATTTAATTCAAACGTGTTTACTGGTCAACAGGATATAATGTGAAAAAGAGAAAAGAAATATTGTAATATAAATAAACTGACACTGTTTTTTTTTCTTTTTTGGGGATAGGGTAAACAATGATTACAGCAAGCAGAAAAATTTCATGCAGTCTAGCAGTAAAAGAGTTGCTAGAGCAGCTAAGCCACTGTACCATACTGATGTAAGTGGGAGCTTCAGTGGAAAGTCTTTTGGCTGATGGCAAGGTTTATTTTATAAATGTCCTCGGTGTCCTTGTCAGTTCCATTTACTGTATCCTACAATCTGTTCTTCTCAGTCAGTAATTGTGTGACAGCATACCTAATGAATATTTCAGTTTCTTGATTATTTTACAGCATTTTCCCATGCCCAGAAAGAAATATTAGTTCTCTTTCTCATTGAAGCAAGATAGCCCTGAGCAGTCAGTCTGTTTATTGTGCATTTTATAAATGGATATCAATTTGATTATTCTCACAATGCATTTCCTAGAAGCCAATAAATAACCCAGAATATTTTAAGAGATTAAAAAAAACCACAGACTAAGCTCAGGTGACAATAGCAGAAATGGTACATATTTTATATTGCTGACAACTGCTGTGATATGTATGTGCCAACAAACTAGAAGCAAACAGAACAGTCAGGTTGAATCCTAACTTTCAAAAGCTCAGTTCCTGATGTTATTGCCACAGTTATTCACTGGAAAAAATGAATGTGAAATTCAACTTCCTCATGCCCACCATAAAAAAATTCCAAAGAAAGCTTAATTTTGCCTCTCTCATCTGTTTGCTTATTTTATTCCACTGCTAAATTACACATTGAGTCAGATTGTCTCTAGTGTTGTTAAATTAAATTGCTTTCATGTACCACCACGTGGGATTTGTGACACATAATGAGAAACAATGTATTCTTACAAGAAGTGTCAGCCTTGAGTGTTACATGCTTATGATTGTGTGTGGTAGCATAAGCTGAAGGAGAAAGACTAAATAAAGATTGTGAATTGATTAAGCTAGTCTTTTTACTTACAAAGCAGATCACAGATGATAAGAGACCAGTAATGTAAGAAATTATTCAAGATGCTTTAAGCATCAGTTAGTCAAAAGAAACCAAAACACCCAGGAGGAAATATTGAAATATTGCAGCTATAATCAAGCTCTGGGAATATACAAAAAAATCTGTAGATGAAACATTTATGGTAAAAATACTCTACTGAAATACATGAGTTGTAAGGGTTGAATTCAAACTGTGTAATGCTGCATCATAAATGTATTTCATATTTTTCATACAAATGACTTCATAGAAGCTGAGGGACTCTGTGCTGTTCATAAATTAAAGAATTGTTGCTACTGTATTCTCCTGTTTGCAACTTTGCCACTAACCTTGATTGTGGCCAAAAGGGGTCTTTAGATGTGATCACACATATAGTCAACAACTAAATAAATAGAAATAATACAAACATCACATTTAAATTGTAGCATTATGCTGAACAGGACTCATAGATAATTACAGTGGAAATGTATTACAAATAAATACTTTTTTGTGTGCCTTTTGTCCCCATGCATGCCAATTACTGTACTTCACCCATTCATTATCTCATACTGGGTATTGACAGCATAGGGGTCAGAGTCTAATGAAGGGACCATCATTCAGGCAGCCAGAAGGGAGGTTTCTGCATTGCTGGCTTTGCAGGAATGAGAGTATATGTCAATCACTCTAGCCCAGACTGATGATGCAGAGCCTGTATTATGGAAGGATGAGACATTAAACTGCGACACCATCAGCCTGAGTTAGTGGTAGCTCAGCTGGATGTTCCACATTACTTATCAAAAAGTGTAGTGATGCTTTGTTAACATTTGCTTTCATTTTATACCATAAAAAACCTATGGCCTCAATCCCAAAAGACTTGCTCTCAGTGTAACTGACCACTTACACTGAGAGCAGGTGTTTTGAAATCTGGACCCCATAGTAAGTCTTCTTATAGAGAGGCCTTACACAGAAGTAATCATTCACAAAGAGAGCAAGTCTTCTTGAATAAGGCAGACTTACACTGATATCAACTCTTTTGGAATCTAGCCCTTAACTCATTATTTATACTTTCATTTCTTACATTCATACTTAAAATTATTTGGAAGTTACCAACACAAAAGAAATTAACTGAACAACGCTATTTCTTTCATTATTTTATATTTACCCTCTCTCCTTCTTTCTTCCACAACCATCTTATTATTTCAGTTAATACATCATCCATTTTCTTGTTATATAACAACTTCTCACATCTTTTTTATAACACCCATATTGCTAGAAACAGTAATTTATCCCACGTATCAATATCACATTTCTTTGCTTTATCATAATTAACCATATAATATCATATTCGTATTTATACATTTAAGTCCTTGTTATCTGTATTTATTTGTAAGTATTTCCTATTTTTTATTCCTTTTACAATCCAGAAAACAATGCTTTGTCATTTCTTCTTCATTAAAGTCAACACATTTTCTTTATTCCATCACCATATATTTTATATTCCTTTTCACCGGGAACTTGTCTAATAAAATTTTCCACAAAAAATTGCTTCATAAAAATTTTCAAACCTTCTTCTTCTGTTACGTATTACCTTTTTTCATCTTTTTTAATTCCTTCCATGGGTACACCATTTTTTTTCTAAAATCATATTATATTATATTATATTATATTATACCATTTTTTTCTTTTTCCATCTACCTAATTTACTCTTAATTTCGATAATTTAATTATATTCCCATATCCTTTTTCTTCCACCTGTCCACGTTTCTTTTCCCTGATGTTTTCTTCTCATACATTTTCATATTTTTCATATAACATCTTATTTGCAATTTCCTTTTGTCTTTCTTCTGCATTTCTCATTATGCAAAGTAAATGCATAGATGCTTAATGCACCACTGTTTGTTTTTTAATTTAACCACCACCTTCTTTTTTATTATGAATTATCCCTCTTCTCACTGGGTTCAGCCTTGACCCCCAAATGAAGCTAAAAAATCTCTAATAACTCTTTTTCCATTTAGTGGGAAATATATACATTCTCTCAAATAGGGTCTCTTACAAGTGCACACATGTCATTAGCTTGTGGCACACTTCCCCACTGCCTCTTGCTCATGCTGGCAAGTACCCTGAACTCCCACCACCCCAATTCCCATGCACTATGTTAATTATCTCTCTCAATTCCTGACCCTAAATCTAAAAATAACTCTTGCTCATCCCTAAACCTAAAATCCCCCTTCCCTCCATAAACCTAACTATGCTGTCTCCCAATCTTTCCTTAAACCTAAAATTCCTCTCGCAATCCTAATCATAACCTAGAACTAACTCCTGATTTCTCCCTAAACCTAAAATTGCCCTCCCTTCATCTTCCTAACCCTAACCTTGCACTAACTTCCAATTACTTCTTAAATCTAAAATCCCCCTTTCTTCTTGATCCTAGCACTAACTCCTGATCACTCCATAATCTAAAATCCTTTTCCTCATTTCCCTCCCCCCACTTACCAGTTTCACGATGAGACTTCATTGCCTGTGACTGTTGTGGCAGCTGTGCCCCTGAATTCATGTTTGTGGTGGATGGATGAGAAAACAGCCACTTGAGTCCCTAGGTATGAGTTCCAGGATTTTGAGCAGATGGAGCGCAAGTGTCTATAATGTTTCCCCTAAATATGCTATTTTACTAATACATGTGTTCAACATATATGTCTTTTTCTAAAATATAAATAAAAACTTCCAAAAAGCATTTTTTTGTTCCAGTATCTCTCTCCATTGGCTTATTACAATTTCATACTCATGAAATGTCTGTCCAAAAATCTTTATATATATTTAATTTACTTTTTTATCTCACTACATCCCTTTTAACTGCAGACCAGCTTTTTAACTGCTTTTCAATCCTTATTATGTCCTTATTTTCCCCGTTTTTCTATTAAGACTAAATCATCTGCATATGTCATACATACATATTGGTAATATACTATTTATTTCCATCAGCAATCTTGCCCCCCACATTTCATATATTCATGCCTGTACTACTGCTTTCATTACTAATATAAATAAGCACATACTCATTGGACATCCCTGCTTTACTATTTTGTTAATACTAATTTTTCAATCCATCCATTTATAACTTGTACCCATGAATTTTCATAACATTTTTTATTACATTAATATTTTTCCAAAATGATATGCCTGTAAAATTTGTTACATTGCTTCATGGCTCACTTTATCAAAGACTTTATGTCACATACTATCAGTCTTATTCAATTATTTATTTATTTATTTATTTTAGTATCATTTGTACTAGTTCTTTCACTAAAATTAACATTCCTTTTACCTCTCTTCCTTTTATACCATAGACCCCTTCTCCTACTATCTCATCCAATACTTTCACTACCATTTTTTGAGTATTTTCATAAGGATGTTATAGAAGTATTCCCTAGTATTATAGGCCTCCAATTTTTTATATCTTTTCTTTCATCCCTTTTTCCATATAAATTTTAGCATGCCACCACATCTTCTGTTATACCTTCCTTCATTCATTCATTTAGTATTTTTATAAACACTTTTCATTAATCTTTATTCATTTCCTTATATCATAGCTTATAACATCTGATACTGGTGCTGATTCATTCTTACCTTCTTTTATCACCTTCTCTGTTTCTTCTGTTGTTATATAATTTTCTGAAAGATAATTAATTTTTCAGCTTTTTTCACTTTCTATTCTTCTTGCCTATCCACTTCCTTTTTCATACTTTTTCTCTACCAGTTCTCTACCACCTCATAATATATTCTTCTTGTTTTTATTTATGTCTCTTTTGCCAGCTAAGATAGCATCCATCATTTCTCCTCTCACTTTTACTTATTTTCTTAAATAGGAGGAATGTCCTCTTTATTTCCTTTCAGAAAAAATGGACTAAATGCCCTCATGTTTACCTTTTTCTCTTCTTTCCATGCATGTTTTTCTGTTTCCTTATTTTGTCACTTCCTTGTTCTTATAACTCTGTGAAATATCTTCTGTCTACTTCTAAATATATTTTATACTTCTGCTTGTACATCAGCCATCATTGTGTCCAATTTTTATAAAATAGTCTCACTGTCATATGACATTTCCATAATATTTCTCTCTCTCTCTCTCTCTCTCTCTCTCTTACAATTTCTTCCTCCTTTTTAAACTCTAATTCCCTTAACATCTTAATATCCTCTGTTATTTGTTCCCTTTTCTTTCCTCGGGTTACAGATAAAATCCCCAACCATCACTACTGGCATATTTACTAACGTATTTTTTTTTAATTCTTCAAACAACTGCATTCTCTCCATTGTAAAAATATACAGATAAATCATTATTAATCTTGTACATGTTTGTGTAGTTCTCATATTGCATATCACCACCCTTCCTAGTCCCACTATTTTATAACTAGAATTCTTAACTCTTAATTTTTGTAAGAATTCCTATTCCAAAATATGTCTCATTTCCTACAGATCAAACAATGTATCCTCCATATTGCCTGTATTATTTTCCTTTTTTTTTCTTATTTGTTACACCTGGCATCAAATAAACAAACAACGTCCATTTTTATTTTTACATCATTCTACCACCAAGCCTCTTATATAATTTCTAATGTTATTCCAATGTAATGCTGAAATTCCTATATCATCATTTTCTTTCTTTCTTTTTTTTTTTGTTAGTGTTTTACTTCAAGATCTTATTTTTATTTTCATTTTTCGAAGTGTCCTGCCAACTGATTTTTCACTATCTTGTTCTTTTTCCTTTCTAGAACTATTTTCTATTTGTCTTTTTTCTGTTCTTTTCTCTTAATATACTCCTTTATTTTCTGTTATGGAATAGTCAAACCAGAAGTATCCAATTTCTTTAAAATGTCTAAAAAAAGGCTTACATTTTTTTCTGTATGCCCCCTCTGCCCCATTGGCCACAACTTTGTTTATTTGTTTGTTACAGTTTTGTACTAAATGATTTTTATCCCCAAAGAAATAGAATGATTTGTGGTGCCCCCAGTACCCAGCAATTCTTATTAAATACACTACTTACATAATTTACATTAGATATAACATTTACATTCTTAGTATATATTATAAATTAATTACAAGTATATACAATTATTTACATTTTTTTACAATATTTCAATCCTTTAAACACTTCCACCATTATTGTTTGCATTACCATCTATATAAGTATATACACATTAAAATCCCCACTCTTTTCCCACAACCAAAATCTTATCTTTTTAATATCTCAGACAATATCCACTTTCCATTGTACTTTATCTCATTCATGCTTTCATTCAAAATAGTCCAGGTTATATAAAACTGCTATCAATTTTTGTTGCAAATTCCTTACTCTTGTTACTATAATAACCAAATTCTATCATATCCATATTGATTTTTTCCTATTTTCATAATACATTCCAAGTAATTTTCTTTATGTAACTTATAATTTAATGAAATATACTATCTTCTATTTTTATATGGCATATTACCTTTTACTGGCAATTTACTTATAAATAATTTCCATAAAAATCTCTAAAGTCAACCTACTTTTTCCACCATTCTAATCTAGTTTTAACACCTTTACCTTTTTATATTTTATTTCTTCCATGGATAAATACAATAATATAAAATACAATAATAGTCATTTATTATATTCATATACTATATTTCCTGTTTTTGTTCCACTTCTCTTATTTTTAATTTCCACAATCTAATCTTCATTGCATATATTATTATTTCTGCATTCATTTGTTTTTGTATTCTCTTAATTTTGCTCAACAAACTCCATCTATATTTTTCTGCCATAATTATACTTACTAGTAAACTGTTTCCTTTGTTAACCTACTTTATTATCCTGTATAAACTCAATGATGCTACATACACCACTGGATTTATCAGTCCCAATCCTCCTACTTCCTCTTTAATACAAAATATACCTCTTTTCACTGGATTCGACTTGGAACCCCATATAAAGGAGAAAACAGCTGTTGAAATGTATTTTCTTCTTTTACTGGATATACTTGTTTAATATGCTCTTTTTCCTAGCAACACAGATTTTATTTCATACACCTTTTTCTTAGAAGACAACTTCCAAAATAGACACATTTTTCTCAGCTTTGCTGTTGTCTCTTCCCATTGTTTATTCTTTATCATTTCATCACCAATTTTCCCTAATAATGTTTTCTTTCATATTAAATTGAATGTTCTCTATCTTATCTTCTCCTCCTAATCCTCTGCTTTTATCTCTATTTATACTCATTCCAATACTGTTCAACTGTCCATTAAGTGTCAATCACTTCTTCTACGCCGTGTTTATTCTTTACTACTATTATTATATTATCTGTAGAAGTAAGCATCACTAGTATGCTTATACCATCTATGTTCTTATATTCTAAATATTCCAATGCCATATTTATATTATTAACTCCTGCATTCATAACTAACACAAACAAAATCTTGCTTATAGATCATCCTTACCTTATCCCCCTTTTTATATCTATTTCTTGACTTAACCATCCATTCAGTAATCCTTTTACTTTATTATTTTTATATGCTGTCTTAAAAATCTTAAGAAGTCTCTCACTTAAGTGATATTCATTCATTATGTCCCATAATATCTTATGCTGAATCTTATCAAATGCAGTAAGCGCTTTCAAACACAAGGTTCTTCGTCAGACTGAATAAAAAAGCATCATACAATACAAGTTAATATATTGTTACATAGCCAGTAAAGACAATGCAGTAATTATATAGGTAAATCTCTAGATTTCAAGACCGGCCTTAAAGAGACCCTGTCATTTAACCCTGGCTTCCTATCTGCACACAACTTACAAATCCAGTATAGTTCCTTTTCTTCAGTAAATTTAACAAAGTCACCACATCTTAGTCCTTTATACACAATTTCTACCACCTTAAACTTGAAGTAGTGTGAAGAGCCTGATTCAAAAACATGCTTAGCTAGTGCATTAGTTAAATCTGCCCTTTTAATAGCATATTTGTGCTCATGAATACATTCATAGAGCATTCTATTTGGTTTCCTAAGTAGAAACTTTCACATGCAGTGCATGTAGCTAGATATATGATATTTCTAGTTCTACAGTGTGCATACAAATTAAACATAAACTTATGTCTAGTTATTGGATGTATAAAAACATTAGCTGTATCAATAGAGGGACAATGTCTACAGTTCCCACAAGGTAGAGTGCCAACAATCTGATCTTTAACAGCTAACTCTGCATGCATCAACTTAGAATCCCTATAGCAACAGCCGACGTTTAAGAGATTTTTTGTTTTTATAAGTAAAATTGGGTTTATCACCCACTATATCTCTAATCCTGTCATCTGTAGTTAAAATGCCCCAATTTGCATCCACTATATGTCTAACCCTCCTAAAATCACTAGCATAGTGTAAAACCAAAGGCATAGTGTCAGGTTTCCTAGTGACAGAACTGTGGTAATCTACTATGCCATCTGAAAAATAAGGAAGGGCCAAGGTTGACCTCAAAACTTTTATATCATCCCTCATGGTACTGATCTCACTTGTACTATAGCCCCTAGAGGCAAAGTCAGTAGATAATTTATATAGATCATCACTAAAGCCATCTTCTGTGTTATTTAGACAGGAAATCTTCATCTCTTGGGTTTTCATAATATTCCTATATACATGAGATGGATGTATACTATCACGCTTCAGAATACTGTTTCTTCTACAGGGATTTCTGTATAATCTAGTTAAAAAATCACCTTCCATATTTTTAGTCACTTGCACATCAAGAAAAATAATTTCTGTAGATGAAACATGACAAGTGAACTTCAAAAACGAAGTGGTAGTATGCAGATAATCAACAAATGTTAGTAACTGCATCTCAGTCCCTCCCCAAAGCAGTACCATATCATCTACAAACCTCCTGTAAAACAACAGCGAGGCCTTGTATACACTGTTAAGAACAAACTGTTCTTCCCACTAAGCCAGTACCAGGTTGGCGTAGCTATTGGCACAAGAAGTGCCCATAGCTGTGCCAACTTTCTGCAAAGAAAGTACTGGCTCAGTGGCTACACCCCCCCACACCCCCCTACTTAAATATTTTCACTCCGAGGTCGCACTACATACAAACACACACAAAACACCACCACACAAGCTACTTTCTCTTCGCACACATGCGCAACAAAACACACTGACACACACCACAGCCCCTACACAAACCCCTTAACACACACACATACTTACCTGAATACATAACCATAACAGAACTTTAGAAGCGTGAAATTCAAAACCTCTGGTATTCGAGGTTTTGAATTTCACGCTTCTAAACTTTTGCTATTATGTGGATTTGGCTTCTTGGGCTCGAAATACTGAAATTCAAGATTTCAGTATTTCGAGTTTCTGAACGGAACCCCATATATATCTAGCTACATGCACTGCATGTGAAAGTTTCTACTTAGGAAACCAAATAGAATGCTCTATGGATGTATTTGTGAGCACAAATATGCTATTAAAAGGGCAGATTTAACTAATGCTCTAGCTAAGCATGTTTGGTAGAAATTGTGTGTAAAGGACTAAGAGGTGGTGACTTTGTTAATTTTACTGAAGAAAGGGAACTATACTTGATTTGTAAGTTGTGTACAGATAGGAAGCCAGGGTTAAATGACAGGGTCTCTTTAAGGCCGGTCTTGAAATCTAGAGATTTACCTTGATAATTACTGCATTGTCTTTATTGGCTGTGTAACAATATATTAACTTGTATTGTATGATGCTTTTTTATTCAGTCTGACGAAGAACCTTGTGTTTGAAAGCGCTTACTGTGTGGATTAAAACTGTTTTTATTCAGACCGCCTTGGTTGTTGGAGTTTCTTTTTGTTTTTTACTTTGAACTTTAACTGATGTCTTACATAATACTGCTATGCCTGAACATGTCTCTATACCTATATTCCAGATGATTTCGCCCCCCACCCCATAACCTTCCAGTTTGGAGGCTCTCATCTTCTGCCAATATGTTTATGTATTCTAATATGATTATAGCCATAAAAAGCAGATAGCCAAAACAAAAATAGAATACCGATACATCAGCACACACAGAACAAATGTTATTATCCACTAGTAAAACCAAAAAAAAAAGAAAAAAGAAAACCATAAAACCGGGATTAAGCTCTTTCATCTGCTGATATCTTTAGACTTCTTCAGAATCCTTAAAGCACACATTTAATACACCATTTAAATATCTCTTACCTACATATCATGTGACTAAAACATCCAATAACAGGGTGTCATATTTAAAAACATTGCACTTCCTAAAATCAGCTCCTATAATCAGTATCCTATTTTTGCTTTGGTGATTTGTTTTTTTTTTTGTTTGTTTGTTTTTTTGTTTTTTTTTTTAATTGATTCCTAGTTTTTCCTTTGTTACATTTTTGGGAAGATGTCTGTGCCTGAGCATTGTGGTGATGCTAGAACTCATGCTGCCATCAACACAGATAACATTACTGCTAGTACTAGTCTTCTAACTCAACTTGTCCAACGACTGAGTGAGCAAATGGCTGGAAAAATGAGGAATACTAACAATGTGTGCAATTCTACTAATTTTAACCATACACCTCAATGTTTGTTACCCTTCGAACGTTGTAACAATGGTGATGTGATGCAGGTGCCTGTTGTAAACTATGTGGACAAAACATTTCATACACACAATCAAGTAAACAACTTGAATTTATGGTTAAACAAACCCATTGACTTTAATAACGTACCTTGCAACAGTACCAGCACTTTGCAACAAATGATGGTGAAGTTCAAACAGGTGTGGCTTAAGCTGCAGTTTGATAATTGTTACTTGCTACAATGTGTGAGAAGTAAGTAGGTTCCTCCTGGCCTTTGGAATTGGAAATTTCCAATGGGATTAAACCCCGGTTCCTTTCTGCATTATGAGCTAATTGAATTATTTGACTAGGAGGTGATAGGCCTACTTGAAATACTTATTAAGCACAATCAGTGAACTATAGACCAGCTGATTGATGAAGCTTCTAAACTGAATGCTAGTATTAAGAAAGACCTACTATTTGCCTCCTGACAGTCTCAATATAATAACATTTACAACAAAATAGATAAGATTATTATGGACATTCAAAAAAGGAATGAAAAAAAATGTAGACAGAGATAGACTTGAATATTTGGAAGGGAGGGTATACTGACAACCGATCAGACTGCAGGAGTGGTCGGATCGATTCACTGGTGATGCGGAAACAGGAAATGAGGTTACAAATACTGGCAACATTGATGATATGACACACCCTCTGAGGAGGTCAGATTGCTTGAGAAATCATAGGAACAATCCCCCAAACATCCTTCACAACAGGAACAATCAGCATAATTGGCAGAACAACACAAGGGGAGCAAACAGATAGAGAAGGACTTAACCTTGTTCTTTGAACACTCTGTTTCTGAAGCTGATGATGGACCTGAAATAATTTGCAATTTAGCAGGTGAATTTAAAGTTTTTTTATTTTATTTTATTATACTACTTATATATATGGAACTGAGCATGCTGAGTTGTTTGGTAGAGGCTATACTTTTGCTCCTATGGCATACACAAAGACTGAAATGATTTTACTTGATCTGAGACTTTTTTAAGAAGTTGAATCTGAAAATGTTTTTTGATGATGTTAGAATGGAACATGAAATGAATTTCATACAAAGAAGTAATACTTTTAACTCATCCCTTTCTTTGCCTGTCATTATTTTTGAGAAATTATTCAATTTTGAAATTAAAGAGTTTATTGGTAAACTAGTTCAACCCAGGTGATTTAATTTAACCAATACTGAATTTATGTTACTTGATTGTGTCAGGATAAAAACTGTGAGAGTTATGAAGCCTGACTGTGGGGGGGGGGGTTATTATGCATAAGATAGACTATTTTAGGAAAGTGTTTGAATTTTTAAATAATGATGACTTTTATGAAGAAACTACCCTGAACTACATTCATATTATATACAGGAAGATTGACTTTTTTCTTTGGGATATGGTTGAACAGGGACAAATTGGTGAAGATGTTTTTGCATTTTTAAATGTGAAGTTCCAGATGGTCCCTATCATATTCAGAATCCCAAAGATTCATAAAATTCTTGTAGAGCACCAATGAGGCCTATTGTTAATGCAGGCACTTCTAAACTACATTCCCTGGCAAGATATATAGATATTAAGCTAAAAACATTTTTAGATACCTACTCACATTTATGTCTAGATTCCTGGGACTTTTTACCCAAACTACAGAAAATACCATATTCTGAGAACTTGGTGTTTTTGACCATAGATGTGGTTACTTTATTTGATGTAATAACAAATGGTCATGGTTTAGAATGGTTTCAAGAATTTTTGGAGGATTCTTGAAATTTGGATAACGATGAGGTCAATACTTTGACCACTCTCATGGAAATAATGCTGGAATATAATTTTATATACATTGAGGGCCATTATTTTCAGCAGAAAAAGGGTGTGGCAATGGGCCAACTTGCTCCCCCCTTGTATGCCAATATAGTTATGTTGCAATGGGAGAGCCACTTTATTTTTAGCAACCTTATTCCAACCTCTTGAAAACTATATGTCCATTTTTGGATGATATATTTATTGCTTGGGAAGCATCAGATAGAGAAATAGAGAACTTTGTAACATATTTAAATTATACAACCTCCTTTCTAAAATTCACTTATACAACTAATCTCCATAGCATTAGTTACCTAGATGTTTTAATTACCAAGGATGACCACAACAAAAATTGTGTCTTAATATTTATCAAAAGCCCCATTACTGAAATGTATTATTACATTATTCTAGCTGTCAATCCCAACATATCAAGAGGGGGATTATAAAAGGACAGTTTTTTTCATTTAGCTAGAATGATTTCCAAAGATGATCATTTTAAAACTGAAGGACAAAAGCTGGCTGAAATGTTTTATTTGAAGGGGTACTCCAAAGCTTTATTGACCCACATTATGTGTGACGTGGATGCTAAGAGGAGGGAGGGTACTCTTACCCCGCTCCTTAAAATTCCTTGTGACATACCCATAGAGATATTTACAGAAACATAAAAAAAAACAAAAATAGTACATTTCATTGCGTTTTTATTGCTACCTATACTAAAGACCATGATGCTATTTTAGATATTCTCTTTAAGAATTGGAACATATTTTCTTCTTTTGGGAATACTACTGACATTTTGGGGAAAGACCATGTATTGCTTACAGAACTGGTAGCTTGCTTAGGAGGTTCCTGAAATTGGGAGAAATGTTTCCCCATTTGTCCAACAAGACGAGGGGCACTTTTAAGTGCAGTTTTTGTAGTCAGTGTAAATATATTCTTGAACAAAATAAGGTTGTGATAGGGAAACAGGTTGTATATACCTCATTTCACTGCAACTGTAATTCTGTGGGAGATATTTACATGGCAAAATGTTTGCAGTGTAGTAATTTTTACATTCAAAAAATTAAAAGTAAATTCAAGGAACTAATATATGAACATATTCAAGATATAAAAAATAAAAATCAAAAAATACTCATTATATAAGCACTTCCATTTTTTTTTCCAGAACATAGTTTTGCTTTCTTTGGTTTAGATATTATACCTAAAGATGTTACAGGTGGACCCTGGAAGGACCTAATTGTATGTAGGGAAATGATATGGCAAATAAAATTAAGCACTTGCGTCCATCCAGGTTTGAATGAACTTATTTCAATTGCTAGTATATTACATCTTAAATCATACAAGATTTAATGTTTAGGAAATTAAATTGAAAAGAATAAACATTTTCTATTAAGATTTTTTTAGTTTATACATTGTTTCATAGGAGCTGATTTTAGGATGTCCAATGTTTTTAAGTAATATGACACCCTGTTATTAGATATTTTAGTCACATGATATGTAGGTAACAGATATTTAAATGGTGTATTAAATGTGGATTTTAAGGATTCTGAAGTTGTCTACATATATAAGCAGATGAAAGCACTTCATTCTGGTTTTATGGTTTTATTTATTTATTTTTTTTGGATTTACTTGTGGATAATAAAATTTGTTCTGTGTGGTGCCAAAGTATCAGTATCCAATTTTTGGTCTGGCTATTTGTTTTTTTTTTTTTTTCAGTTCATTGTTTTTCCTTTTTTACATTTTTGGGAAGATGATTATATCCATGTCCAATTTAGCACAATTCTAATACACCTATTCTGTGCTTTATATGTTTAATACTCTTAACATTTACTTCTAATATTCTCAGTGATACATTTTTATGTAATTTATGCTCTCTTAAAAAATTACCCTTTACCTTTCTTTTTCTCTTCTATGCTTACCCCTAGACATTTTCTTTTCCTATCTTTTACTCTTTTTCCAATCAGACTGTTCCTTCCTTTCATTTCTTTCCAATTTGTTTCTTCTTTTTCACTTATATCTGAAATCCTTTCATTTCCTTGTTTATCACTTTTTTCTTTCCTTAGTTCTAGTACTTTCTTACTTTCTTTTATCATTTTTATCTGTCATTATTTGATTTTCTTCCACTTTTCTTATGTATTTCTATTACTTCATTTAGCTCTGTCTCTTGATGAAGATTTAGATCTTGCTCTCTCTTCCCCTTTTAATACTCTTCTATATTTTGCTTACAGTCCATCCATACATGTCCTGATGTTTCACATTTAAAACATTTTAAATCACATTTTGTACATCATGCCCCATTTTTCCACAAATATAATATTTTATTTTATAACATTCATTAATTAAGTTATCACCCCCCTCCCCCAAAAAAAAAAAAAAACATGTTTTGGATGTCCCCAATATTTTACAAACTTTCTATCTGCCTCAACATTTATCAATCTTAGTATATGAGCAATACTGTCATTTTCCATTTTTAATATCACATTACATTCCCACCCCCCTGTCCATAAACCTCTGTTGTCATATATTTTTACAGTATGCATCACTTATTTATACAATGTCTTTAAATAGTCTTTTGATGTCTCTTTTTCAATTTCCATGTGAAACTGAATAAATATTTTCTTTTTTGTTTCCCTATTAAATAACTGAAACACATATAAGTTCCATGGATTAAAGTTCCTTTTTAATTCATATTGTCCCAAAAATTTTCCATCGGTTGCCCTGATTCAAAAATAATGCCAAAATAAGAATCTTTATTAATATGTATAAAAGCTCTTACATCTTTTGGTGACTTCACCAACGGAACCACTGTATTATCCTAAATGTTATACCTGTCCAGGCTTCTGTCTTCACTACTGTTAATACATACTGTTTTCTATGCCTTTGTGGCACTTTCTTTTCTTCTTTTCTCTGTCCTTCTCTTACTTTGTCTGCATATGTATTTTTAATCGATGCTGCTGTACCTTTTTCCTCCTGTACTCTCCATAAAGTCGGCCCATGATGCTGCTTCACCACTCTCTTGTACATTTTTGCATAATTAGTTCTTGAAGTACAACATCCCACAACCCTCCCGATTGTAGGGCTGTAATTATACATCAAACATGACTCTCAACCTCTTTCTCAAACAACCACCTCTGAAATATGTCTTCCAAATCTTGTAAAGGTTCAAACACCTTCATACTCTCAGCAATGATTCCCTCTCCTTCTGTTTTAGCATAACTGCTGGAAGGCTTGACTGCTTTCTGCTCCTCCAATGCTTTCACTAATGGCTTGACTGTAGTTAATCCATCATTTGCCATTCCTCCTTTGACCTCACAACTGCTGTCTAAAGCTTGTAAGGATTCTATATCCTAACTCTTTACACATACAAACTGATTCTCCATGTTGATCCCTGCTTCTCCAAGCTGCCACTGTGCCAGAACAGAAGCAGTAATCAAATTGGCTATTGTGTCCCCTGCACAACATATGGAGTAGGCGAAGTTCCCTGAAATATCACTTTGAGTCTCCCTTGAAAATAGGCCAGTAGCCTAATTCTGTCAACAAAGGATAAATGAAATACCAATCCTGAGGGGAGAAATGGTGGTTCCTGCCCAGATCCTACCACTGGTCTAATGAAAAGAAGCCATTGATGTGGTCATCCAAGCAGGTGATGATAGCCACAGCTGATGCATAAGGGGGAGACCACACGCAGGAAAACAGAACCTTACAGGGATACCAGCAGGGGCAGGATTAAGCAAAGAAAAGAAAAATATTCTCACTGCCAGGATGCCAGTGAGACAATAAATCACCTTCATGGTTGCCTGGGTGAAATCCCCCCCTCATCTGTATAGCATGTGATCAATGGGAGACTTGATGGTGAGCAGGCATGGTGGCCAAAACAAAAAAAAGCTGAACAATAAATGAGCATAGAATATCCTGTACACATACTTATGATTATTGTATACCACAGTGTATATCCTAGCTCTGAGAGATCCTGATCAAGTCATTTAAACATTTTGTGTGTCATTCCACTAAATAAGGACTATGCTCATGGACCCTAAACTAAAATTTACAGTGAAATATGAGAATGAATGAATGAATAAAGCTAAAAATAAATGAAATGTATATCATGCTACTACCAATAGTTTAAAATATTTTCTGACATTTAAAAACTTTCTGAAGTTGCACCATTTTTATTAATAAGAACTCTGGAGATAATCAGCTATAAAAGCATGGCACCACAAAATATCATGTTTCGTAAAAAAAAAATGAATTAGTAAAAACAGGCCATGAAAATAGGCTAGTAATTAGTCAGTTGAGCTACAGGGACATGCTAAGTCATGTCTCCACAGAATAGAAAGTTTATGTATGGTTGTAAGTATATTACAAGCGGATGATAGTAGAAGAGCATAAATTGCAGAAATGTCTAAGACAAGTACAAGTCTGGGCAATGCAAAATAAAAAGTGATGCCAGACAGATATGTACTGCATCAAGGACAGTGTGCATTACATAGTAAATACGTAGACTGCAATCTGTTTAGTTGGGGTATATATTACAACGTCGACCTCACAGGAGTCCGAACATTGTAATATCAAACTCATATGTTCGAAATGCGAAAATAGCGAAGCCATGTTACACCGATTTTTTTTCCCGGGGAAAAAAATTGGCGGGCCATTTTCATGGCTTTGCTATTTCCTCCACTGTGGTGCAATCTCGGAGTTGATATATTTAAGTGGGGGGGTGCAGGAGGCACAGCCCCCCACGTTGAGAGTCACCCCCCCACATCGGTTTAAGTTTAAAGTGTACGTGTTTTTTTGTTTGTTTTTTTTTTGTACCGGAACAGTGATTTGTTTCCCTGGGGAAAAAAATCGCTGTTTAGTGTTTTCATAGTTTTTGTTTTTTGAACTTCCTGGTTCGATATTATATCGTTCAAACTCCTGTTAGTTTGATGATGTAATATAGACATGTTTAGTTGCTACCTGCAATCTGTTTGTTTGCATATTTTTGAATATTCATTATAGCAGAGAGTTCAACAGATGTAGTATTAAGACAGTGGTGTACTATTCATTTTTCATACCACTCAAAGGAAGCAAGGACAGCTAAAATATGACTGTTAGGCTAATAATGGTAAGTCTACATTATCAGACAACACCTTCTGTCATAAAACCTTGAATACAGTTCTCATAGACAGATAAAGAGATAGACAGACAGACAGAGCAATATTGTTATATAGCAGAGTGGAGTTATGGAAGCCTAAAGCAAATGTTCAAGTGAAGCATGTGGGGAAAAAGGACAGAAGAGACTTGATCACTGTTAATAAATGCTAGTAATAGAGTTTAGAAGGAAGATAGAAAGGCAATCTAAAAACATGGAGTTTGAGAGTTTCAAGTAGTAACTCAAGAGACAAAGAAAACATTTCAGAAAGGGTAATTTAAAACTGGTATGTGATGCCAAAAGTGCAGTTTGAAAAAAATACACTAAGGTGTTTGTAAGAGGAGATTAGAAGGAAAGTTAAGAATGGATAAAATGTATCCAGCTGAGCCAGACAATGACTAAGGGGCTGAAAACAAACGGATATCATAGCTAAATTGTTTTTATAATCTCATTAATAATTTTTGACTGTAACTTTATTTGTCCACATCCGTATGTTTTTTTTTGAAACTCACATAGTTACTACTCTTTTCAAACAAAGCACAAAACACAATAAAATGCCATTTTACACAAGCAATAATGCACAACACAGTGTGTGTTTTAGGAAAATTAATATGCCCAGGGGTGTTGTGAGGTCCAACACCACAGGACACAGTAACACACACACTGGAGAGCATTATTGCACTTAAAGGATGGGTTATCTGTTGAAATGCTTTGTTGTTTTGTATTTTTTGTTTGTTTTTTTTTTTTTGTTTGTTTTTTGGGTTTTTTTAATTATTATTATCAGCCACATCATTCATTGAATCTCCTCTTTAAATTTTGCATCTTTAAACACTCTCAAAAGACATGGTTCCAGTCTCCCAATTCTCCCTCCTTACATCTGGATATACATTCTTGCTAACTTAGATGACATTAAAAATAAATAAATAGAATGAAAAGATGGCCATAAAAACAAAAAGAAAAAATGATTTGGTTAATACCTGAATGCCAGTAGTCATCTCTGTCAATGCTCTAAAATTGTCTCAATATTAAGATCCCTTGCCACTGGGTAAGGAATGTTGTGCTAGCAAACTTCATGTTATTGAAGAAAAGAGTGAATAAAGGGAATAGTATTCAAAAAAGCATAAGAACAAAAAGGGATTACAAGCAGTCCCTTAAGTCTGGAGGTGGATCCTAAGTACCAGTCAACCAATCAAAAGCAACAAAAGAAGAAAAAGGTTTTAAATCACTAGCAATGGAAGAAGAATTTCTTTTAAATCAATGCTAGCTACAAAAATGCCTATTTACCTAGAATTTCACAGACAATAGTAGCAATGCAAGAGGGGAATTAGAAGAACAATGTACACCAAAGAGAATATAAGTTGCCTGTCAAACTCAGAAGAGTCATTTTTACCAACAGAAGGACCCAAATCTTGAGAAAGAATGTGAGAAAAAAATGGTAAATTGCAGAAGGAAAAAAGTTATAATAGAAAGGCTGAGATGAAAGAAATTAAAAAAGCCTACAGACAAATGGACAGCTGGTTACATGAAAACATCTAGATTACAATATGTCTTTGAAAATGCATGAATATTTTCATATTCCTTTTCCTCAAGTGGATAACACTTTTTGACATTCCTAAAATGCTTAGCAATTTGACAATCTACCCCCTCAAGCCTGGATGCAGTCTAAGTTTGTAAACATAACCCTATTGGCATTAATGAAACATAATGCATTTGTGATGAACTTTTCTTATTTTTCAGATAAAATTAAGACTTCTGAGTTAAAGAGATTGAGTTTTTCAGTTAAAATGGATATGAGTTCACTTTATACAGTGATATCTCATGATGAAGGTGAGGAATGGGTTTTCTATATGTTAATTCAAGATAACAATTACACAGTGGAGGAGGCATGTTTCATTATGGAATATGTTGATTGTGTATTATCAAATAATATTTTTTTTAATTTATAAACAATTTTTCTGCCAATAAAAAAGAATGCCTGTGGGGGACTAGCATGGCTGCAAACTATGTGGATTTAGTGCTGGCATATTTGGAGGAGACCATTATAAGTACTAGTCTATTTTTGGAGCGATCAAGGTCTATAGTCATGTCTATTGATAATATTTTTGATTGGGCAAAAAAAGGGAAAATGGCTGTTTTTTTTTAATTTTTATGAATTCCAGTACCACTTTTCTACAATTCACATATAACTATAATTTGATGAACATTTTTTTTAACTTTAGAAAAGGGAAACTTTTAGGTCATTCCCTTAGTTTTTAGAAAATTAGGGAGAAAACATTTGAGTAGATGGAAAGAGTACTTTGAAGGGCTGATGAATGAAGAGAATGAGAGAGAGAGAGAGAGAGAGAAGGCTGGATGATGTGGGGATAGTGAATCAGGAAGTGAAACAGATTAACAAGGAGGAAGTAAGGACAGCAATGAAGAAGGTGAAGAATGGAAAGGCTGTTGGCCCAGATGACATACCAGTGGAAGCATGGAGGTGCTTAGGAGAAATGGCAGTGGAATTTTTAACCAGAGGAGAAAAAGTGTTTTAGTACCTATATTTAAGAATAAGGGTGATGTGCAAAGCTGTAGTAACTACAGAGGGATAAAACTGATCAGTCACAGCTTGAAGTTATGGGAAAGAGTAGTGGAAGCTAGGTTAAGAAGGGAGGTGATGATTAGTGATCAGCAGTATGGTTTCATGCCAAGAAAGAGCACTACAGATGCAATGTTTGCTCTGAGAGTGTTGTTGGAGAAATACAGAGAAGGTCAGAAGGAGTTGCATTGTGTCTTTGTAGACTTAGAGAAAGCATATGACAGGGTGCCTAGAGAGGAGTTGTTGTATTGTATGAGGAAGTCGGGAGTGGCAGAGAAGTATGTAAGAGTGGTACAGGATATGTATGAGGGTAGTGTGACATTGGTGAGGACTATGGTGGGAGTGACAGATACATTTAAGGTGGAGGCGGGATTACATCAAGTATCAGCTCTGAGCCCTTTCTTATTTGTAGTGGTGATGGACAGGTTGACAGATGAGATCAGACAGGAGGCCCCGTGGACTGTGATGTTTGCAGATGACATTGTGATATGTAGAGAGAGTAGGGACCAGGTTGAGGAGACCCTGGAGAGGTGGAGATATGCTTTAGAGAGGAGAGGAATGAAGATCAGTAGGGCTAAAACAGAATATATGTGTGTAAATGAGAGGGAGGGTAGAGGAATGGTGAGGATGCAGGGAGTAGAGTTGGTAAAGGTGGATGAGTTTAAGTACTTGGGATCAACAGTTCAGAGTAATGGTGAATGTGGAAGAGAGGTGAAGAAGAGAGTACAGGCAGGGTGGAATGGGTGAAGAGTGTCAGGAGTGATTTGTGACAGACGGGTACCAGTAAGAGTGAAAGTGAGACCAGCTATGTTATACGGGTTGGAGACGGTGGCATTGACAAAAAGGCAGGAGTCAGAGCTGGATGTGGCAGAGTTAAAGATGTTAAGATTTGCACTGGGTGTGACTAGGATGGACAGGATTAGGAATCAGTATATTAGAGGGTCAGCTCAGGTTGGATAGTTTGGAGACAAAGCAAGAGAGGTGAGATTGCATTGGTTTGGACATGTGCTGAGGAGGAATGCTGGGTATATTGGGAAAAGGATGCTAAGGATGGAGCTGCCAGGTAAGAGGAAAAGAGGAAGGCCTAAGATAAGGTTTATGGATGTGGTGAGAGAGGACATGCAGGTGGTTGGTGTGAAAGACCATGATGCTGAGGACAGGAAGAAATGGAAACAGATGATCCACTGTGGCAACCCCTAATGGGAACAGCCGAAAGAAGATGATGATGATGAGGGAGAAAACATTTGCTGCACTATTATAGTATAAATCCATTTCACATAAAGAAAGATCATGTTAAAAAGCCAGACAGTTAATTAAACAGCATCAGATTGCAATGAGGTACAAGACTTAATTAAACAATTTCAGTGAAGTGTCACATCTAGAGTTTATCCTATTAAGTTCAATGAAATAGTGGGAAGGAACACAAGAATAGTGAATCACATGATTGGAACAAAGTGATGCCCTCATTTTTTTTTTCAATAGGCAACAGTAATATTAGAAAGATTTTGCACAATAATTGATGTATCCTTTCAGCAAATGAAAAGATAAGTCAAGGTCTTAGATGACATTTTGAAAGGGTAGGATACATATTTAGAAGTATACATGGGAAATATAAAACTTACAAATGTAAAAGGTACAATTCATGTTGATTCATTTTTTATTATACATTCACAAAGCAGAGTTATAGAAGTTCTAGGTATTTTACATGTAATAGTGAGTGTGTGGTTTACATAGCAGAATGCACGGCATGTGAGAGTAGGGGAAATTAATTGTAAAATAAATAGTATAATTTACAAGTTTATGGGTTCATAGATACTTACAAGGCTATTGATGTGCGAGAATCTTAAGGCTAGTCTTACATTCCCGTGGTCGCCTTTAGCCCTTATATTTTGCATACAAATAACCCAGAGATGAGACAAACAAGGTTATATTGGGACATTTATACATATATCATGGGAGACAAAAGTGCTAAACCAGGGGTGCATTTGAGGTGGGTACTCTATTAAAAATCAGAAGAATGGTAAATGCTTCATCCAACCATTCAGTATCACAGCCTCATGTGAAAATAAAAATAAAGAGATTCATTTTCAGTCTTCTAGACTCTGCAAATTTGATTTGAGGGAAGAGAATCAAAAGGATTATGTAGAATATAAGGAGTTTCTATAGTGGATTAAATTAAATGTCAACAAACCTTATAGTTTAAATCAATTGCAAAGTTGTTCTTAAAAGGAAAAGGAACAGAACAATGTGTCATTTATGATTGTTATGGGGACACAATATATCAGGTGATTTCAAATGGAGTACTTAAATAAGGTGTGGGACACATAAAGTATCTGATGAAGTCTGTGTAAAATGAAATTGCTTTTTTCTATTTATGTTTTAATTTATAGTAAAGTGTTTTCCATTTTCAGTTCTCCTTTTTTCCTTCGGTATTTAAGATAGTGCAGTTCCTTTGTTCCTTTTTTCCTTCAGTATTTAAGATAGTGCTGTTGCTTTGTTCCTTTTTTCCTTAGGTATTTAAGATAGTGCAGTTCCTTTGTTCCTTTTTTCCTTCGGTATTTAAGATAGTGCAGTTCCTTTGTTCCTTTTTTCCTTCAGTATTTAAGATAGTGCCGTTGCTTTGTTCCTTTTTTCCTTGGGTATTTAAGATAGTGCAGTTCCTTTGTTCCTTTTTTCCTTCGGTATTTAAGATAGTGCAATTGCTTTGTTCCTTTTTTCCTTCGGTATTTAAGATAGTGCAGTTGCTTTGTTCCTTTTTTCCTTCGGTATTTAAAATAGTGCAGTTGCTTTGTTGCCTTTCTCAAAAACGAAGCATAATGAATTTTGTTATTTTGTTGCACAGTATATAGACATGTATTTAGCCTTCTAGATAATGTTATCATGACACATGCAATAGGTGATTATGATGCACATTTAAAACAAAAGACGTTTGAATAGAAATTGTTCTTGAATGCAGCCTATCCACCAAGGCTGAAAGATAATGTCAGCATATGTAGCATTTTGTAATTAAGAGCTATAAAACATAATTATCATGTGATTGTTGCATTATATTTGAATACACTGGTTTATTCCACCCCTAATCTTCTGATGATGTCTCATTTAAAAGAAAGAAAATAAAACCAGTGAAGAAAAATCCACTTTAATAGTATCTTAAAAAGACTTCTTCAGACTGAAGTGGATACAATTATAAAACATTTAAATAAGCAATTAACAAGTCACATGACAGGCTTGCTCAGTGTTTTAAACATTTGTGTTTCAAAAACATAATGAACTCTTCCCTATTATTAAAGGCTGGAAAATGGCATGCATTTAATTTTACCTACCACTTATATTCAAGCCATTCTAATTCATCTTCAGGGTTAAAGCATAATTCCACATCTTTTAAAGCTTCTAAAACTAAGAACTTCAAATCAGCCCTACGGTGTCCACATTTAAAATGCTTAGCTAATGCATTCTTTTCGCCCTCTATAGAAATGGCATACTTATGTTCATACATTCTCTTGTTTAAGTTCCGTGTTGCCAATAAAGCAATAAAGCCAACTCCCACTAGCTGTGGACATGCATGTTTCTGCCTTCTTATGGCATCATTAGCACAGCATAAGTGGAATGTTTAGCTAACATTTGGAAACACAGAGTTGTCATACCCAACTGATATCCATAAACCTTAGGGTGACTGCAAAATATCACAACTAACAAACTAAAACAATGAGTAACCTTTTTACTCATTGTTTTATTTTGTTAGTTGGGATATTTTGCAAAATTGTGTATTGTTACTATTATGCAAGAAGCCCAGAGTTTCCAGAAAGAAGATATGTAGAAAGATTAAGAGAGAAATTAGAGAAAAGAAAAATATTTGCACAGGAAAAACTGTCAAAAACTACACATACAAATTTGTATTTCATAATACAACAGATCAAGGAAAAATATTATATAGACCAGGGATCTCAAACATCCTTTGGGACTAAAGCAGCCCTCAAACAAGCATAATTATAGATGAGAGAACTGGCTGCAATATTTTTCTAGCTAGACGTCCTGAATTTCTTTTTGTCTTTGTGATTGTGGCCTTGCCTGAGTTTGCTAAACTTTATACAGCACCAGTGGTTATTTGAGTCTGAGACTCCTGATCTAGATGAAGAAACTTTGGGCTGCCTGGAAAAAGAAGTGACAGAGGAAGTTCAAAAGTATAAAGAACAAAACCCAGAGATCTTTCAAAGGTAGAATAAAGAAACATGAGCATGGAAAAAAGAAAAAGGAAAAGAGATTTGATATGGTGTGATATTTATGCAAAGGAGAAAGTCATACTAATCTATATAAAAAGCAGCTTCAAAATATTTTAGGAAAAATATAAGCAAAGGTACTTGGATATGGAAAATGTCACAAAACAAAAAATAAGAACACAAGATCAGTAAAGTACAAGTTAAACAGAAACGGAAGTGGAAAACTATCTGCAAAGTGAACGGTTCAGTGTGGAAACTCAAGCACAGGAAGTATTGCAACCTGAAGGACTAGTGGACCCCCAGATAAAGAAGGAGCAGAGGGAGCAAAATTTTGTAGCCTGCTCTAGGAGATTTGCATGAAAGTTCCATTGCAGTTGCACAATAAGTGGGCCAGTAAGAGACAGTGGGAAACCTGTCACAAAATTGCTGCTGTTTCTCACACACACACACACACACACACACACACACACACACACACACACACACACACACACACGCACACACACATACACACACACACACACACATATATATATATATATATATATATATATATATATATATATATATATATATATATATACATACATACATACACACATATATATGTTGTGGGTCCTCACAGGAAATGGAGAGCAAAGAAGATGTTCACATTCTAGAAGAAAATTATCCTAGAGAACACCTGCTTGGTTCAATAGAGATGGACAAACATATTAAGATATATGAAAGAAATATATTAAAGAACGTAAATAAAACAAAATTTTTTTTGAGAATGGTAAAGCAAACGAACACAATAAACAGGAATGTTAAGCAAAACTCTTTTGATGTAACAGAAATAAACAGAATACCCTGTTACTCAGCTAAACTAATAATGGATAAAGTGTCATCACAAAAATGTAGAGTAACAAAGGAAAGGAATGGAATAAGCAGAATGCTACCATGGAAGCATCAGACAGAGAAAACTATAAAACATCCAAGACAAAACCAGATCATCAAACATTCTTTGAAAGGTAGATGTGGTAAAAGCAATACAAAATGTTAAAACAGACAGGATCTATCATACACTACTGTCAATGTTGTTGTTTGTCTTTTGGCTTTTTCCTGGTAAGGGGTCGCCACAGCGGAACTCTGGTCCACTAATGATTGGCAGTAGATTTTTATGAAATGCTGAGGTGCCAGCTCGACACCCAACCATCAACGAAGGCACGCCCATTTACGTAAGCATGTCTTTCGAACGCTACCCAACCATGGGGAGGACATGCAGACTCCACACAGTAGGCACTCCCAAGCCAAGTCGAGAATCGAACGGCAGAACCTCTTGCTGTCAGGTAACAATGCTACCACTGTAACAATAAACTAAATATATCAACAGAAGCAGAAAAATTTGGAAGGTGTGCACATAAACATAAAGGAAAACTACAAAATTAGCAATTCATGGATGACCCAAAAAGGTTTTGTACAGAATTGGAAATAAAAGGCCAGAGAAAATAAGACAAAATTAAGAAAAGCTCCTGGAAAACCTAGGTCCAAGTACATTACTTAACTTCTGGATAAAGGTATTAACATCTTTACAAAAAGATTTAGACCTGAGAAAGAATTACTTATATGTGCATCCTGAACAGACACCAACCTGCTTAACAACAGGAAAAACAATACTTCTCCTTAAGAGTGAACATGCAATCCATCCTAAGAACTACTTTCTTAACACTCCACTACTACTTGGAAGTCTTCATATCTTTCTGTTTTACCCCGACTGAATCTTTGAATTTTACGGAGGATGTTTGTTTTCTATGCTTTCTAAATTCATCCCATAGAATGCACACTATCAATAAGTGATACTTTCTCTTCCATTCTGTTAGTCATTTTTACAACCTGTACTGTAAATTTCAGACTGTAGTATTTTACTGGCGATTTGCTCTTGCAGACTGCTATGTCATAGGTGTACGCTGATGTAGCTCTTTAAATGGGAAAGGTTACTTTTCTGTCTCTCTGCATCCTTGCCCAAAGTGTTGTATCTTTATGCCTTTGTACCACTATGTGTTGAACTTTGCTGGATTCATACACAGTTAAAATGTGGATGGTACTTGCTACCCCTGGCTCCTTCCAGGTTAAGCAGTGGTACACCTGTAAGCTTATTTACTTACTAGTTCCTTTTCCCACATAAAAAAGGGATCTATCAAAAGAATAACCAGCTTTCTTTTCCTGCCACAAATCTTTAAAGTAGGGAAAATATTCCCATATTACAAAATTGCATGTTAAACTGTTGGGAAAGTATTCCCATATTACAAAATCACATGTAAAACTGAAGAGAAAGTATTCCCATATTACAAAATAACATGTTAAACTGTAGAGAAAGTATTCCCGTATTACAAAATCACATGTTAAACTGTAGGGAAAGTATTCCCATATTACAAAAATCACATGTCAAACTGTAGGGAAAGTATTCCCATATTACAAAATCACATGTTAAACTGTAGAGAAAGTATTCCCATATTACAAAATCACATGTTAAACTGTAGGGAAAGTATTCCCATATTACAAAATCACATGTTAAACTGTAGAGAAAGTATTCCCATATTACAAAAATCACATGTTAAACTGCAGGGAAAGTATTCCCATATTACAAAATCACATGTTAAACTGTAGGGAAAGTATTCCCATATTACAAAATCACATGTTAAACTGTAGAGAAAGTATTCCCATATTACAAAAATCACATGTTAAACTGCAGGGAAAGTATTCCCATATTACAAAATCACATGTTAAACTGTAGAGAAAGTATTCCCATATTACAAAATCACATGTTAAACTGTAGAGAAAGTATTCCCATATTACAAAATCACATGTTAAACTGTAGAGAAAGTATTCCCATATTACAAAATCACATATTAAACTGTAGAGAAAGTATTCCCATATTACAAAATCACGTGTTAAACTGTAGAGAAAGTATTCCCATATTACAAAATCACATGTTAAACTGTAGAGAAAGTATTCCCATATTACAAAATCACATGTTAAACTGTAGAGAAAGTATTCCCAAATTACAAAATCACGTGTTAAACTGTAGAGAAAGTATTCCCATATTACAAAAATCACATGTTAAACTGCAGGGAAAGTATTCCCATATTATAAAATCACATGTTAAACTGTAGAGAAAGTATTCCCATATTACAAAATTACATGTTAAACTGCAGGGAAAGTATTCCCATATTACAAAATCACATGTTAAACTGAAGAGAAAGTATTCCCATATTACAAAATAACATGTTAAACTGTAGAGAAAGTATTCCCGTATTACAAAATCACATGTTAAACTGTAGGGAAAGTATTCCCATATTACAAAAATCACATGTTAAACTGTAGGGAAAGTATTCCCATATTACAAAATCACATGTTAAACTGTAGAGAAAGTATTCCCATATTACAAAATCACATGTTAAACTGTAGGGAAAGTATTCCCATATTACAAAATCACATGTTAAACTGTAGAGAAAGTATTCTCATATTACAAAAATCACATGTTAAACTGCAGGGAAAGTATTCCAGTATTACAAAATCACATGTTAAACTGTAGAGAAAGTATTCCCATATTACAAAATCACATGTTAAACTGTAGAGAAAGTATTCCCATATTACAAAATCACATGTTAAACTGTAGAGAAAGTATTCCCATATTACAAAATCACATGTTAAACTGTAGAGAAAGTATTCCCATATTACAAAATCACATGTTAAACTGTAGAGAAAGTATTCCCATATTACAAAATCACATGTTAAACTGTAGAGAAAGTATTCCCATATTACAAAATCACATGTTAAACTGTAGAGAAAGTATTCCCATATTACAAAATCACGTGTTAAACTGTAGAGAAAGTATTCCCATATTACAAAGTCACGTGTTAAACTGTAGAGAAAGTATTCCCATATTACAAAATCACGTTAAACTGTAGAGAAAGTATTCCCATATTACAAAATCACATGTTAAACTGTAGAAAAAGTATTCCCATATTACAAAATTACATGTTAAACTGCAGGGAAAGTATTCCCATATTACAAAATCACATGTTTAACTGTAGAGAAAGTATTCCCATATTACGAAATCACATGTTAAATTGTAGGGAAAGTATTCCCATATTACAAAATCACGTGTTAAACTGTAGAGAAAGTATTCCCATATTACAAAATTACATGTTAAACTGCAGGGAAAGTATTCCCATATTACAAAATCACGTGTTAAACTGGGAACTGCAGCAGCAGTGTGAGCTCCCTTTCCTAACCGAAACCAATTTTGTATCTCTGTTGAATATTAGGGTACAGTTTCGTATCTCCATGAATTCAAATTACTTCAGCTGCTTTAATTTAGTAAGGGTCTCTTTATATACATACTGCACTTCTATAAGTGTAATCATTCTGCTTGAATTAATCAATTAAGACTTTACACTTAATACATTTTGCAATAGCAGAAAGTTGACTCAGCTGTGCTGGCAGACAACATATCTCATGCCATAAGACCAATATTATTAGTAGTATCCTTTTTTACTGATTACAGTTTTCACAGCTACAAAAATATTATTATTATAAGCACAAACTCTAACTTTGTGACCCCTTTTCCCCACATTTAAGATAACATTTCAAAAGGCAGCTGCAGCAAACTCTTCAGACCTGTTGTTCTAGACACACTAGCCCCTTCTTCAATAGGTCAACTTCTCTACCAAGGCTATACCCCGTCTTTTTTGCATCAGTTTAATGGAATAATCCCTCATTAACAGGAATTCCTGTGGAAAGCCTCTCTTGCTAACAAAAAATTGTAGTTGTCATATATATATATATATATATATATATATATATATATAGAGAGAGAGAGAGAGAGATTTAGAAGAAATAATGGTGGCTTCAAATTTTGCAAGAAGATGAAAGCTCATAACTGTTGCTGGAGCTTAATAGTTTGAGACATGACTTGCTTGTGCTTTTTCATTCCAGAAAAATGAACACAATCATTCTTTCTTGAAAAAGCAATAACCTTGGTGTGAGAATAATTAAAGTTTTGGGCATATAGGTGAAATTCCTCTTACACAAGGTGGCAGAGAGGGGATGCCCCCTGCAAATAAGATGACTGTACAGAAATGTTACATTTCCTTATGCATAAATATGAGGTTCTAAGTATTTACGTTCTTGCAAAACAAGAAACTGTAACCAAGATTTTGTATTGGGAGCTCCAGTGCCTCAAGGAGTTGTGGCTGAAGCTATATATGTCTATGTTTATATATATATATATATATATGCTTGCACACATGGTGTGTGTGTGTGTGTGTGTGTGTGTGTGTGTGTGTGTGTGTGTGTGTGTGTGTGTGTGTGTGTGTGTGTGTGTGAGTATGTGTATAATCCCTTCAGGTTTATGCTTCTATTCATACAGTACAGTAGGAATGGTTGAAAAACGATTGCTAAATATGTTCTCTTCTGAGTATGCAGCATCATATACACATACAGAGATATTAAGAGTATTATTTATGCACATTCATCCACTACCTATGTAGATTTTACACAAACACACACACACACACACACACACACACACACACACACACACACACACACACACACACACACACAAACACACACACACACACACACACACACACACCTATAATAGCCCTCAGTATTTCTATTTTGTTGATATAGTTAAAAGATTATTGCTAAAACATACTTTGTATATGCATTAGTTTCTTTTGTCTTAAGCTGTATGACACCATTGCTGACATTTTTAAGAGTAACTTACCAGTTTATGAGACATACCTCTCAAACTCTTAGATCAAGAAATCTGGACAAAGCCATAAATAAAAGGGGGGACAAGGGCCTAAAAATAGGGACAATTTTTAAATATTGCTCTTACAAATTTAGAAAGTTGACAGAATAACAGGTTTTGCATTAGCATAATTTTTTTAAAGGCTATGAAGTCTGAAATGTAAATATATGTCATTATTTTCTAACTTCAGTCATTAATAAGTTGCAGTAATTCACCAGAAAACCACAATTTTATGAAAAAAAGACCAAAAATGTGAGGCAAAAATCTGGACATTCTGTGAAAATCTGTACAGTTGACAGGTGTGCACTGCTCTTTGTCTTAAAATAATAAATCCTTATTACTCTATAATACAATTGTTGTTGGAAGAGAAAAATAATTAGGTGTGACTTCAGCTTTTATCAAAGTGTGAGATGACCAGATTTTAGTACAAAGATACTACAAATGCTAGCCTTAAGTGGAAATTGTTAGTTGTAAGTAGTTTAATGCTTTCAAAGGGCAAAATGCAAAAATCAATACAAGACATCATATTTCAGCTCCCATGAGAGAGGTCAGCAAAAAAGTAATGGCATATTAGCCCTACCACACTAGTATTAATAGTTATATTGCAAAATTAGCTTTTGCGGTCAGACAAAAAAAAATTTATTTTATGGATCTATTATCCTATGTCAAAGCAGCTAGTTACTTTTATCTTCTAAAGTATCTTCAAGTTAATCATACAAAATTACTCTTAAAACCATTGCCGTATGCTATTACTATTACACAGATTCAATAATAAAATACAAGTCTATATTTGTTTCCTGTATCATCTGTTCAAAAAGGCAAATAGTAAATGTCTTACCATTGTTATTATTATTGTCATTATTATTTACATGCATTTTGTTGCATACTAGTACTTGGCAAGGCAAGCCATGTCTATCCAGCCTCTATTCCCCCACCAAAATAAAAAGAAAAACAATTCTGGATAGATATAAAAGAGCACAAGCTGAAGTGCTGGTGCTTTGGCTGGTCATACAGCAGAAAGTAAATATCGTGAGCTCACCATAAGAATAATAATAATAATGTGTAGGAAGTAAGGTCTCTCCCTGGAAATCATTAGCATGCTATTCCAAAGAAATTAAAATCACTCATCATTATGCATCTCTGTCTGTCCTTCATGTCATTTTTTAGAGAAGCAGGAAAGCTTTCATCCATCCGGTAAGCAGACGACAAAAATGAATGGACAGTATATAGACAGCAGGCCAGTACAGAGGAAAAGGTGTTGAAAAGAGCAAGAATGTCCCACTTAAATCAGGAATAGAAGGGTGGAAAGTTATTGAAGATGGATATCTTTTCCTCCACAAATACCATTATTCTGAATGTGTAACATTTGTATCTAATAACAAAGGGTCTGCCTTCAGAAACCATCAAGACAGAATTCCTAGCAAATCCTCTTTCATATTCCTAGTCACAAGAGCATCCTTTTCATAGCTCCAAATGGCTGACGATGTGACCAAGGCTTGGAAGCTTGACCAGAACATGTCGAAACTGTGGACACCGAAGGTTGGAATCTGAACACCAGCTACCTTTCCAGACCCATGTAAACACTTGCGCCTGGGTCCAGAACAGTAGGGTATTTTTGGGATTTGAGGTTATGGTTGACTTGGTGTATAGTCAGTATTCCAACTTTTGGCAAGTGTGTTTCAGTGTTTCCAGTGGCTGAACGTCTAAGCTTCAATCACTTAATAGTAAACAACTCCATACAGTAACCTTAATCTTGAAGCAATGTCTTGCTTATAGTGTCTGGCAATCTCTGGTTGGCAAAAGTATTTAATAAGCACCAGATGGCTCTGTGCATATGTTGTCCACTGTGGTATCATGCAGAAATGCTGGAGCTGTGGCTCTGTTGTAATAGGCTGTCAATGTGACTAAACTGGGATTCCCTTCTTTAAGGTCATATAATTTTATGCAGTCTACTAACTACTGTATTTATTTATTTATTTACATAGTTATTTATTTATTTATGTATTTATTTATGTAAGACTCTCACTTACGTTTATTAGGTTCCAGTTTACAAATAACACAACAGTGTTGTGTCTTGATGGCTGTACACTGTTTTATAATGTCTTGCCTGGGTCATATTCTTTATACAAGTGTAACAGCCCCTATTCAGCACTTACTAAGTATAGGTTTCTCTATAGCCAAACTCAGTAACTGAAAATTAACTCTTAGTACAGCTCAATTCACACACGAATGAAGTAGTTCAAAGTCACATGCAATGTATAAAAACAATAAATCCAGAAGATCTATTTACTAAATAATATGCATTGTTATAACAAAGCAACTATCAAACACAATAAAAAATGTATGGTTTAAGATTCAAAATGATATACATTGCTTGCATTCTACTGTTCTTATTTATTTTCTCACTAGCTGTGTCTCTGAATTGTCAGTAATTAAGTATTTATATAATTGCAATTCATCTTAGCCTATATTTCTTTACAATGTTGTTAGTGCTGTACCTCCTAGTGTGTTCTTTACTGTTACACTTCTAATTCCTCTGAAGTATTCCATTTTTTTAAAAGAATTATATGGTTTGATCCATTTTCATTGGGTGCAGGAAATAAAAGATGGCCCCTCTATGACTGCACTCAACTAAGGCAAAATGCAGTTGCCCCTAAATGACCATGCAGTGGAGTGTGTAACTATCTTTGCTGAAATAAGAATAGAACAATGCCAGATGGTTGATTACCTGGTTTAAGGTAGTTTCTGTGGCAACCTTAGCCATAAAAGAAGGGTTTGCTCTTACAGCCACGAAGAACATAGGTTTTACTAACAAGGTCTGTAACTCCAAGATTCTTCTTGCTGAGATCACGACAACTAGGTAGAGGGTTTTCCAAGAAGGAAATCTAATTTCAGCTTCAACAGCATGTTTAAAAAGTGGCTTGTTGATCTTTTCCAAATGAAACAGAGGTAGCCCCACTGGTGGAATAAAATTTCTAAATGGAGATCTTAGATAAGAAGAGTGTCTGAAGAAGACTTTTTTAACTTACAGGGAACTCAAGTGGTATAGAATGAACTTCTGAGTGAAAAATGTGATACTACTTTCATGTGTGCCATAACAGAGGAGAGACTGAATTCCAGTGGCACTGGGAGGCAATGGGAGGTGGCCCAATCTGATTCTGTTTTGGGCTTCACTTTGGTCAGCCTTTAGTGCAATTTGTTGATTGGCCAGATGGCCATTTTATTTTAGCAGTTTTGTGTGCTGTTATAAAGTTGGCAATTTTGCACCACTCTGAGCTTATTTTCACAGAGATTCAATCTACTTGGCATCCTCATCACACTTTGAGAGGGTCCTGAATTAATCCTGCACTATCACTGGCAGATAAAAGATTGATTGCACTATTTTGCTGCTTTATTTTTGCTTTATTTCTTGATTTTTGCGCATTAAGTCATTTAAAGTGCCCTAATATTGCATTGTTTGCTGACTGCAGATATCTGCACTTATGTGAAACCTTCCAGGCAGTGTACTGTGTAATTTGCTACTTTGTTGCTTGTACATAATTGTTGCATTTCTGCACTTTTCTCCTCTTAAAGGGATTCTACTTTAAGAGGGATTAGTTCTGCATAGGTTCTGCATTCCAGTGGCTGACAGAATCTCTGAGTTGGGAATCACTTTGGTCAGCCAGTGATGTGATTTCATTATTGGCCAGATGGTTATTTTGTTTACTTTAAGAGTTTCAGATTTTCCTTCTGTTATAAATTCAGTTTTTGTGCATCTCTGATCATCATGCAGTGGTACCATACATTGCCCTGTAAGTTGCAAATTCTTTGAATTAAAATGTTTCCAATAAAAGACTACCTCAGAAATCTTCCCCATAGGTATTTGTGCAAAGATCAACTGGATTTCACACTGAGAAGCACAGCCCAACAAGTTTAAGTAACAGCCTAGTACAGAGCGAGATTCAGCACTAAGCAACTTAGGCAGGTGCTTAGGGCTTACTGGCTGGGGCGGCCCCACTGGCTAGGGGACTTTCACATTAACTTTTTTCATTAATTAAAAAAAAATTAAACATTTCTTCTTTAATGCCACGGCAGCATCTTCTCCTTTAAGAGGAGCCATGCATGCATCTCTAATACAACACACACATGCCAATGTGGATGCAAACACATTCTGCACTTGCTGTTTTTTTTAATTTCTCCAAGTCTTTTTGGTTTCTAATACCAAGACGGGAATGGACCCCATTCCTAAGTCAAAGTACAATTAAAGTTCATGAAATTAGTATTGTTTCAATCTTTGATTTCAGCCAGAACTTTGCAGCACCCACAGTATGCCCAGTAATGACTCCATCTGCAATTCATACAGAGTTACATGCACTGGTAACATATCTAAATATGATTGTAGATTCTTTTTTATAAGGCCCATTGCTCTTACTACTGTTGGAACTAGCTGGGTATCTTTCTCCCACATTCCTCTCATTTCTGCTTGCAAATGCGGATATTTTGTGACTTTGTATCTCTATGTACACAAGACAGTGAAGTCACTAAGAATAGCGATTTCAATGATCAGTGCTACTTTTGTCTTCTTTTCATGGACCACTATATCTGTTTTTCTCATGTCTATCTTTCGAACTGTTGGTAATGGGTGATCCCATGTGATGTAGACTTTATCATTTTCTGTGATGCTTTGTGGTTCATGTTTGCAGTGTTTCTCAGCCACTTCAATACCATAATATTTGCACAATCCCTAGTGCAACAGCCTTGCCACATTATTATGCCTTTCAGTATACAGTCCTGTCATTTGTATATCACAACCAGCAACAAGGTGTGAACCTGTTTCCAATACTATTTTACAAAACCTACATTTGTCTGTTTCTCCCACATGTTCAATGGACTTTGTAAACCAATGTGTACATATCCTACTATCTTGGGCTGCCAATATATTAACCTTTTGCCTTTTGGTTTAAATTCACCTCCCCTTAACCATTCCTGCATTCGATCCTGATCAACATGAAGTTCTTCCAGGGGTTTTCTGTACTTGCAACTATATTTATGCATTTTCCACATTTCTTGCCTTCTCATCAGATCCTTTACCTTATATTCTTTCTTTTGTTTTCTGGCACATTCAGTTGTTGCTTGATTTTTATCTTCTTCTGGTTAGATTTCCATTCCCGTTTGATGCTGATATGCTTCTGCTAGACTAAGCAGGGAAGTCATCTTAGATTTATTCATCTCATGTTTCAAAACTTTCACTATGTTTGGGTCTTGTGAGGTCAGCAAATATATATGCAGTCCCACAATTGCAGATCTATACATATTATCAATTTCATGGAGGCCCATACCTCCTTCGGAACGGGGAATATATAATCTTAGTATGTACATTTGATGAGCATGAAGCATCCTTTTTGTTTTCCTTTTTGGGGCCAGTCAATCACTCCAAAAGTGTAAGTTAGGACAGGAATAGGAAATTGGCTTATAGCTTGAATTTTGTTCCTAGATGTCAACGCTGTCTTCAGAATTAATTTAACTCTTGCAAAATATTCTTTACTCTGTTTTATTCGTATTTGTTCATGTTTTATTGTTGAACCTTCATCAATTCCCAAATATTTATACACTCCCTCTTACTCAAGTTCTTTTATATCATATTCCTTTCCCACATTCTGCACTTCCTGCTATGTGTAAGAGCACATGAAATTTAAACTAGCTGTTCCATTCGTTGCTGTGCTGTATGCAAGATAATCTGTGTGTAACATCATGCAGAATTAAAACTACCTGTTTCATTCATTGTTGTGTTGTATGAGAGAGAATCTGCGTGTAATAGTGTGCAGAATTTAAACTATCCATTCCATTGAGTTCTAATCCCACACCATGTAGATGGCTTGCTTATACTGTGGTGTATATTAAGGGGGGATGGGAGTGCCACACTCCTGAGTGTATCCTCCTTTGAATAAGATGTCTAGTAGCTATGAACTTATTGTTGGTTTGCCAGCCATTCATTATTGCAGTATTACCAGCTTACCATTTTTTTTCTTAATGGAACATAGGCAATTAAATCTTCAAGGATAGTAGACACTGAATTTGTAGATGAAAGACTGAAATGTAAAGATGTTTGCTAGTACTAACCTCTTCATTAGTTACAGATCTCTTATTGTGGAATTATTCTGATGAATTTTACTTCTACAGAGATTCTGCATATTGACGGATATTGTTGGATTGTAATGACAGAAGTTTCAGTTACCTCTTATGGTTGAAATGTTCTGAAAGGGGTAGGTTTTTTCATCGTTAGTTCATACATTTTGTTTCATCGCTTACTGGAAAAATGTTCAAAAACAAATTTAAAACACATTCCAACAAGTGGTGCTATATTATACAAGGATTATAATTGTAATGCAATCAGGAAGGTGAATCAAAGAACACATGTATGTATGTATGCATGGTCCTAAAAATGTGTGCAAGGAGCCAATGGGATGAAAATAGCCCAAAGGTAAACTTAATCCACCACTGACCAAATGTGGTTTCTTCGAATGTGGGTTTCAATGCCGTTTCAATAAATGTGACTTTCAAGGGCAGAGAAGTTTACTGTTCATGCTAAATCTGTTTTTATTGTGAGACTGTATTGTTTGCTTAGCAAATGACTATCAGTGATTGTGCTATAAAATTTGAAATAAAAGTTTTAAATTAAACCCAAATATCTTTAATGATTGTAGAAGTAAAGAGGAAAATAGTAAGCGCACTGACAGGTTTGAGCATTGTTTAAGGTGACAGGTGAGAAACAGCCAAACAATGGGACACTCAAATGGCTGTGGGGGGTGAGAGCTGTTGCAGGGGGGGAGTAATCCCTTACCCTGCTTAGGGGACAATTTGACTATGATCTGTCTCTGACCTAGCTGCCAACTTTAAACCCATCTTGTAACATCCACTAGTCAAAAAGCATAAATTAAGGCTCTATAACCATGGACTGGCACTTCCCAACTATATTTGCAGCTTAGTGGATTTAGGCATCCGGAGGCAATGTAGCAGTTGTCTCATGCTTAGCGGCAACCACCTAATTCTAAAGCAAACTGATACGGTATGTCACTGGAGACAAGACTCTCACTTACCAATGCAAACAACATCAAACAGGTTGTCAGTAACACACACATACACACACACACACACACACACACACACACACACACACACACACACACACACACACACACACACACACACACACACACACACACACACACACACACACACACACACACACACACACACTAGAGCCACTACATATAATATGGACCAGACACATAGATCCACCCCACGTTTGCTACCCAATGCATAGCCAACTGATAGGACCCAGAAGTTAGGATAGGGGAATCCATCTCCACAAAGAGGCCAGTCACTAGATGGGTCCCACAGGGATCAGTGCTAGGTCCTACTTCTCTGAAGTTAAGGCAAACAACAAGTGCCTCTTGCTGACCAATTCTGCAGATGACTGCAAACTAGGCATGGTCAATGAATCCCCTAAATACCAATAGAGTAAAAATAGTAATCAGGAACCACAAGCCATATAAAAGTCTTTTAATAATGCTAGTAATAAAACTTTCACATACAAAATGCTTTTTTAGGTGTGTACCTGACCAGGTATTTGCAACAGCTTGAGAAACCACAATGGTTCCTCACAAAATGAATCAATAAACATCTCAATGCTCTATCCCTGTGCTTGGTTTCCTACAGACTGCTGCTTAATGATCTATGCCTAACCAACAAGGCATCCTCTGAGCCCACACTGATGCATCTGTTGCAAATCTGCAAAACAAATAGCATCAGAAATACCCAGTCTAAGGATCTAAACCTCACATGCACAGAAACAGACATACTGGAGGGACAGGTAAGTGCTCCAAAGAGTGCCCATTCTCTGGAACTTGAAGCAAAGCTCAAACCTAACCTTATTCAAATGTAACTTAGACCAATGGATGGGAAATTGCAATGTTATCCCTGGTTTGGGACCTATGTCCCTAATGAACAGGGGTACCCTGTGGGAATGCTTGATATATACAACCCTGCATCCTAACTGTAAAATTCCTCAGAGTATTTGCATATCAGCAATATTTTTGTAAATTTTGGGTAACTTTGTTTAGTCTTAAAATGGATCTTGAGCCTATAGTCTAGTAACTAACTATGGAACTGTGAACCTATGAACCTTTACTTGGAAAAACTTTTCAATATTCTCAGCAATGGGTAGAGGTGTTAAATTCTGATCTCATACCCATGCAGACAAATGCATCCACTTGTCATATGTTTTCCTATTTTTAATTTCTCCAAATATTTAGGGTTTCTAATACTGGGACAGGAATTGATTCCATTCCTAAATCAGGGCACAAATAAAGGTAATGTAATTACTGCTGCTTCAGTATTTGATATTCATCAGGAGTGCACTGCTTATCAGGTATGTAGGATTGCAGCTTCTGTAGTTCATACGGAGCTATGTGGTATTGTATTTAAGTATGCTTGAAAATCCTTTAGTATTGGTCCTGTTGCACTTACTATTATTGGAACAATTTTGATACCTTTATTCTTAATTGTTCTAAATTCTTCTTGCATTTCCTGGTATTATCTGACTTTACCTCTGTCTTTGTATATCTATATCTATCTATCGATATATATATATATATATATATATATATATATATATATATATATATATATATATATATATATATGGGTCTACTTCAGTAGACCAACTTTCCATAACACTGAACCACATATAACCGAGATGGCAACACTGAATGTTCACTTTAACGAACGTTCAGAACATTGTAATTTTAACACAGGAAGAATCAGTTGGCCAACATGGTGAACTTTGCCCTTTTCCACACTGTAGTGCGATCTTGGAATTGGTATATTTAGTTGGGGTGTGTTTGGGGGGACAAAGCCCCCCACTTGAGTGGATTTAACTAGCTGTGGTTTGTTTTATTTGCGGTGGTAGCCAACTGACTGTTTTCCCGGTATAAAATTACAATGTCATGAATGTTCATTGAAATGAACTTTCAGTGTTTTCTCAATCATATGTAGTTCAGTGTTATGGTAAGTCAGTCTAGTGAAGTAGATCCGTATATATGTATATATATATATATATATATATATATATATATATATATATATATATATATACATATACAGGACTATAGCTACTAAGTGTTCCTATTTCAGTAATCAATGCTGATTTTGATCTTTTTTTTTTTAACTACACTATCTAGCTTTCTTCATTACACTTTCCTAACTGTTGGAAGTGGATGGTTGGTTCTATGTGATCAGCGTTTCTTCATTTTCCATAATTCTGTGTGATTTATATGTTTCCAGTGCTTCTCAGCTTCCTGTATCTTGTAGTGTTTGCAAGTATAAAAATGCATGCTCACATAAAAATAATTAAATACATTGAACCTACAGCTCAATCACTTTACCCTCAGATCTCCACTGATAGCACATTAACAAAAACAAATGAATATTACACAAGCCACATACTACAAAGTACTGTCAATCAGATTCTAAGTCAACCAGGACCACACATGGCATTGATTAATTGCCATCCCGGCATTCATTGAGTTCACTGAGGTGTCATCCAGTCACACATCCTAATTCCTTTTGTCAAGGTGCAAGAGTAAGCTAGCCATGGTTACAAGTGTATACGCACAACAGACAGTTTCAAAGTACAGTGAGAGCTCAACGAGGTTTGCCTGAGGTGTGACAAAGCAACTACCACCAAATTTCTGGAGTGGAAAATCTGCCACAGATGTACCACCCCATAAGTGTCCCTCAGGTATTTCTCCATTTACACCACCAGTTTTGCTTCCTGCTATTTTACATTATTTTTTTTTTTACAAATCTGTGTTTATTTTCCAAAGGGTAATTTTTTTAATTAATTTTCTATGGGGTCTCCCTTGCTTTTCTTTTACTAACCTAAAACACTGTGGGGGACATTTCAGTGTTTTTTGTTCATACATCATGACACCATGTAATAGTATTTGTATTTCCATACTGGTTTCGCATTTTGACAGACTACAGCTCTTTACATCAGCCTTGTGAGCTGTTTGCGAGCATCCAGCCCTATTCATACTTTTATATGTTCTTCCTAAATTTACAGCCAGAGACACTATCCAAAAGCTCAGCCATATCACCTAATACTGATACAAGACTAACAATGTTCTCCATTAAGTATAGTTTTCACACAAAAATTTGCATTCCCCCATGCAGATATCCAGACTGGTCTTAAAGGTTGCTAGGGAATACTCTGACATGCAAGGGCAGCCTGTTTCAGAAACAGGGATGTTGATATGGTAGAAGGTTTAGATTTCTAGATGGGCTGTTTGATTTGATATGGGTGAAGATGTTTAAAGAGTGTGGGTTTGTTCATAGCACAGGATGCTTAACGGAGATCACCCCTCAAGAGACTGCATGAAAATGAGGGTCTATATTATATTCTTGAAAGATGACAATGTCGAATCTGACATTGTCAACATGAGAATATCAAACACTCAGAATCCCGAGCATGTAAATGGAAATGCAGTGCGGTCTCGGATTTGGTATATTTAAGTAGCATGGGATGTGGGGGGTGCAGGGGGGCTTGCCCCCCTGCTTAATCCCATTAGGGTACTTTTTTCTTTCTTTTTTTTTTTTTTTCTTTTTATAAGGTTGATGTTTGAAGACATCAACCATATGGTGTCAACCATATGTTGTTTGATGTTTTCAAACATCGATCTTATAATATAGACCCGACAGTAAATACAACAAGGCTTTTAGTCTGTCAGAGTAATTAAGGGTAAGGAGATCCCAGATCTTTTTGGTGAGGAAATGTCAAGGTTTCTCAAGTTGGTTTAAGTGCTTAGCAATGGACATTATATTCAGAGATGAGCCTGATAAGGGAGAAACTGAGTGAGATTATAACTTCTTTGGGAGATATTACAAAGGATAAGCTCCGCAAGTTAGAAGGATTTTCTAACCACCACTGAAACATGGTAACCAAAGGAGAATCAGTTATTAATATAGGTGTCCATGTCCTTAATGACTGTGCCAGATTTAAGAGGAATATTAAGTGGCAATGATGCATGTTAGATTTGTCAAATAAAACAAAAAATGCCAGAGGCAAAATGTTTCAAGCAATTATTTAACAAAAACATAAGCGCTTTTGTTCTTTATCATTAAATACAATCTTCATCACATTAAAGAGAGCTGCACAAAATAATTTAAATACCATCAACCATCTTACAATTCAGAAAATTCAGCCAGTGGCTTTGATTCATAAAAGCTGAAGAATTTAAGGGAACAATAATTCAAAATCCAAAATAATATGTAAGAAATATGTTAATAATAAATGAAATCTGTAAAAGTTACCCCATTCAGAAGGTGAACCCAGTCATCAAAACAAAATATAAAATCTATTTTTATTACATAAAATAATGTTAAATATTGTTGCAAAAGTGTCTTGTTTAGAAGGGAAAACCCTAGGAAGTGAAGCTTGAATCTTGGGAGCTTTATTGGCAAATACGTTAAATGCAAACCAGTCTCCAGGTCTCATTAATAAAATATGTTTACGTAATATTCTGACAGTTTGGGCCATTAACATTTCATTATTACATATGTGAAGTTTAAAATTATTTTTATTTCATTTTAACAAAATCTTACTATTTTTAGGTCATTTGACCACTTGTGTTTCATAATATGCCATTAAAGCACTTCTGCGTGGATCAGCAGTTAAGTTACTGAAACTACCTTATGGCTTTTTGATTTTGACATGGGTATATTTAGGGCATTCCCTTTTCCTATCATTTTGACAGGCCTTCAGACTGCAGGAAGCATTTTTCCCCTTAAGAATTTGTGGAGAGTGGTCTTTCTACTTTAACAAAACTTCCTATAATATATTATGGATACAGGCAAAATTGTATACAATTCTGCCAGGAAATTCCAAATTCTCTAATAATAAAGCTGATGCATTATTACCCTTGTTATAGAAAATCTTTTAATTATAGATGATGTAGCGGAATCAGCTTTTGAAAAGAGTGAAATACAGAAATGTGTTACCCAGTTATGTATGTCATGCAGGATATACTTGTTCGATGATAAAAATAAATGCCTCACTATTAACCTCAATGCCAATTATATTGTATTATTTAAAACCTCCAGAGATAACCCACATAAATGATCTCATGGAAGTGTAGTACAAAACTGTAAGAGTAAATAAAATCTCCCCAGTGGTACAACTGGGTAACTATACAACTAGTCGATGTTCTTTAGGGATAGACTATAGTTGAGTATGATTTAGGTTGGTGGCTACTGGCATACAACCCCCCCCCCCAAAAAAAAAAAAAACATTCTCTGACAGAAGAGCTAATAGGCAGAAAGGAAGAGAGATGTAGCATGTTCAGGTTAATAAAGACAATCGTGAGTTTTTTTTCTTTGATTAATTCCTAGCACCAAGATCAAAGCCAAATAATGACAAAATCCCACATGGTCAGTCAGTAAGGGCAGGCTTTTATTTATCTTCCACTAGCATGAATCAAATTATTGTATTCTCAGATAGAATTGCTATTTACAAAATCAGGATTTAGCAGTTGGCACTTTGCCAGGAACCTGTTCACTACCAATATAAAGAGCTATAAAATTAATGTGAAAATCTTTACAATTCCATAGGTTTTATTGCATGTACCAGTAAATGAATCATTATTGACAAATCCTATCACCATTAATTTAGGTAACTGATCGAGATAGAGATTGTCTTGATTGTATACTCATGGGATACTGCAATGCTAACTGTTTTTAAGGCCACATGAATTATTGGGTATTTTATGCTGACAATCTCTAAAGCATTGCAAATGTCCAATGTGCATAGCCAATGGCATTTTCACTTGTTTCACACATAGCTGTAGACTTGCTATGCAGTGTATAAGCTTCAGCAATACCACCAGTCACTAAAATTCATTCTTGTGGTGTACCAGTTTAAGTTATGCATTCAAGCCATTCAAAAGCAATTTTTCCAGCAGGAACCAGTCAGCACAACTTGATTTCGACAGTTCTTTACTGTGGCTGTGAAAAGCAACCATTTTTTACAACTTTGATTTGAAACACTGGGTAATGTGTTTTCATGTTTCTTGGCATGTCCATACAAAATAATCAGTCTGAGAACCACATAGACTGTGTACCACTACAATAAAGCAGCAGTTCAGTGATTGCTCTCTAGGGGCAACAGTTAGCACTCTGGCTTATCAGACAGTTATCAGCAATCCTATCCACTTGACTAAATATAGTAGCCAAATAAGTCAAAATGTGAGCACACCAACCAAGCTGAGCAGAGACAAATAAAATGTTATCTTTTTAATGAATGGCTCCATTGTAGAAGGAAACAGGTAATATATACAACAAATTAAGATAACATGTTACTAAAATCAACAAATCAGAATCAATGTCTCTTAATTAATGCTGGCTTCAATGGAACACTTGCATTCAGGCCCAGATCTCTAGGAACTTGTAGTGCTATTATCCATTTTACTTCTAAATTCTCTAAATAATTATTCACATCACCCCATTCCCTTGCCAGTTCTAACTTTCTGGAGAACTTTAAAATAAAAAAACACTGTGTCCTGTAGTTTCTGCATGTGCAGCCAAAGCATCTGTATGTTCATTATTCCTTATATTGCTAAGATGTTCTAAAACCCTGTCTTTAAGCTGACGTGTTGTTTTTCCTACATAAACGCAACGACATTGTGTTCAGGTTGCCAAATTCACTAAGAAATTGCTATTACATGTCATCGATAATCTAGGAATAAATTTCCTTTAAGTGATAGGATGAACAAAAGTTTGGTCTTGAACAATAAAGGAACATGCCTTGCATTTCCAACAGGGAAATGTTCCTCCTCTCAGTAAGGGTTCTGCTTCCAAACTTTTAGGGCCACAACACAACATTCTTTTTAAGCTCATGTTGTTCCTAAAAATAAAATTGGAGTCTTACCCGACAACCTTTCTAATACTATCGTCAGCCAACAAAAGAGGCCAATTCTTCCTGACTATGTCACAAAACCGATATACATTGCTAGAATAGGTGAAAAGCATTCTGGACTTGCTACCAGCAGATTTAAACTTAGGGTGCAGTTCATTATGAGCCCCATGCCTGCTAGAAAAATAAGGGGCCCCTCTATTGCCCCTATATGTCTCTATTTCTGTATAGATGTTCTCAGTCAATTTGTTCGGATATCCTCTACTTGAAAGATCTTGTAAACAAGTTCCAAGTGACTCAGTCATCTCTGAAGTGTCAGTGTTAAGTCAGGAGGTTCCCAATGATTGTCCTTTAATAATGTTGGGAAAGGTATGTGAAGGATGCATGTTGGATTTATGTAAAATATTATTTTTCCAGCATGTCTTCTTAAACAGTTTGGTGTCTAATCCACCTGCATCATTCTTATATAACATAATATCTAAAAAGTCTGTGGTGGTAAAAGACCATTGCATAACAAACCTAAGAAAACTAGTAGCAATCTCAAGATGTAAAATAAAATCCTTCAACTGTGTAATACTTCTTTTCCATAATAAAAGGATATCATCCACAAATCTCCCGTAATATATAACATTCTGCATATTACTACTGTGATTTAATAGATACTCTTCCTCCCATTGTGCCAACACTAGATTGGCATACGTGTTGGCACATGGGGTGCCCATGGCCACCCCTTGTTTCTGTATAAAATAACTTTCACAAAAGAGAAATATATTATGATTCAAAATAAGTTCTAATAATGTGCAGATCACAGTTATAGTATTATGATTAAACTGACAGTGATGTGTAATGAACAATCTAACCAAATCTATCCCTTCCACATTCGGGATCACAGTAAATAAGGTTAGCGATCTTGAATGTCATGTTTAACATAACATGGTTAAACCTGGGGTTATTTTCAACATTCCCAGCAATGCAAAATTTGATGGATACATTGACGTTTATAGCTGATTCTTCTTCTGGCTTTTTCTGGTTAGGGATCACCAGTCTGCTCATGATTGGCAGTGAAGTTTTACAGTGTCAAGTTGCCAGCCTAGCTCACAATCTTTCACAGAAGGCACACACACACACACACGCACTCATGCCTAGGGCCAGTTTAGAGTATCCAATCCACCTACAGCATGTCTTTGGAATGTGGAGCACTTGGAGGAAACCCACATGACCACAGGGAGGACATGCAGACTCTGCACAGAAGTCACCCCAGCTGTGGATCGAACCAGAGAACCTCTTGGTGTGAGGCAGTAAGACTAACTGCTGCACCACCGTGGCCACCCAAATTATAGCTGATAAATGGGAGATTTTATCAACAACAAAAAATTTGTGTTTTTTTTTTATTGGTTTGAAGTGATGATAGAAAGGGATGTCTAATTCTAACTTTGCATATTCTTGCAACATACAATGAACACGACCTATGATGAACACAACCTATGACTGAAACAGGCATCTCTGCTTCTGAAGTTTATTATGTGTTTGGATCTCTGTTTCCAAACTGACCTTTTTTGCACATACAGACTTTTATAAAACCTGTTCTAAATTCTGGTGACCTCTTATTGGGACTTCTATAAACTACTAATCCAGACCTTTCCTGTGGATATGATGACAGTGTTGCAAGGGAGCACACAACACCCCGAACTACATCTTTCACAGTGTTTTTAGCACCCACTTTAAAGTGTGACTTTTGCTGTCAGAACTCACTTCTATATCATGTTTTTTCTAAATAATGCTGTGGCTCTAAATATTCCTCCTATTCCAGCACCATACATGACTGGAGCACTAGAAAAAAAAAATCATGGTCTGCTTATAATTTATAATAGCTTGTGTAGAAGTTAGAGCCACCACAAAAATATCTTAATATTGTAATATTTTCAAAAAAAAAGTTAAATAGGATACAGATTAAATTTCACAAGTTTACAATCCATTTACCACAGCATGATTACACTTACGGTGCTAAATTTTTGTTTTCCAATTGGTATACAGTCAGAAATATCAATGCAGGTAGTTCTAATCGTAGCATTTTCCCAGCAATCTCTATATACTGTAGCAACTGCACTTGCATATCCCTAAATCTTTGGTAATCTTTTTTTTTTTCAAATGTTTCTTTTATTTTTCATAATAGAAAACAATGCATACAGAAAAATAGAGGAAATTGCAATTATGAGCATTAAAATAAAACATTGAATTATCACAGGTAAATCTTTGGTAATCTATAATGTCTGCCTGTACCTACATCATGTAGAACCCACCACTAATGTCTGCATAGTGTAGCCTGATGCTTCAATACTTGTACCATCTTGTGGCATACCCATAATATGGGCAGAATTTTGACTGACATTAAATACATGCCCTCTGCTATAAATGGAATGTTACTTTTCACTCCCAGTCATTGTAATCTAAAAATAGACTCAACTAGATGAAAATATCACCGTTCTCCAAAGTGTCCCAAGGCAAGGCAATACAAATTATCCAAACGAAAACCTCAGGACACACCACGAGAAGTGAGAGCACAATCTTCTTTTATTCAGTAGTCAACATAAAAACAAAAGGATAAGCGCTTTCGCGTGCTCATGGCACGCTTCTTCAGATCACAATTAAACAACCAAAACTTCTGAATTCAAATAGTAAGCAACATCCAATAGCAACTCTCTAACAATTAAAAAATTTAGACTCAATCAATCACTAAGGAATCTTGCAATTAGATGGAGGTGTGGTTGCTGTTCATAGTACTAGAGGCATTCAGATGTACTAAACATTACAATTCAAAAATGCATTGTCAAAGACAAACAATTGTTCACTTATCCAAAATCTAGTTTTAAAAATATTGATGTTCACAAACACCTGAAATAGGTATATTATAAGCAAACTGCCTTAAAACAATCACTACTCTAAGTCAGGAATAGTATAATGTTAATAGTGCCTGACTTGTTAAAAAACCGATGTCAAAAATTGCTTCCGTAAACAGCCTTTCAAAACGTTGCTCTAAGTCCATGCTGAATGCAGGCTAGTAGACCATTCTAACAATGTCCCTCAGTAACATACATACATACGTACATAAATACTAAACATTGTAATCCAGAAAAATATGTTTATTCAGAACCTGTTGCCTAACAAAACCTAACTGTTGTCAAACTGCATAGATAAGCAAATAAGTCATTTCTCAATTAACAACATTTTTATAATACTTTTATAATACTAACATTAACATGCATTTTATAATACTAACATTAACATGCCAACTGCTAACATGTTAATGTTAGTATTATAAAAATGTTGTTAATTGAGAAATGACTTCTTTGCTTATCTATGCAGTTTGACAACAGTTAGGTTTTGTTAGGCAACAGGTTCTGAATAAACATATTTTTCAGTTCCTGTTATGCGCCTTTGAATTATGACTAGCCTGAAGTATCCAGTATTATTGTATGTTTTAATACAGGCTAGACAATCAAAGTATTTACGTCCCAATACAATTTAAACAGCATATTTGAGCATATTTATGTTAGGAGCTCGTTTGTAAATGTGACAAAATTTAAACCAAATGTGTGTGATACACGAGTTAATTCGAAAGTACATGCTCTAAAACATTATGATAAATAGAGTATGTGTCCTCTGGTTGAGATAATTTAAAATATTGAAATTTAGGAACACATAATACTTGTTGAGTAATTAACAATTTGTTAATATATTGTATTTATTAGTATTGTAGCCCAACTATTGTAGTTCAATTAATGAATCTGGATATTTTAGTTTTTTGTTTGACTGAGGTTTACTCAGACATTAGTGTTTATTGGATACAAATTATTTGTATTTTTCACAAGTTCAGTACAATAAATTAGGGCTTGTGAGATTTTTTAGAAATCAACATAGAGGTAGGTTTTTTGTATTATATAATTTTCATGATAGTCCAAGTTTATAATTTTAGGTCTGATTTTATGTTTCAATATTTATATTAGGAGATATGGGAGTTCAGTAGTTTAATAGGGTTACACACGCACAATAGTTTTTTAATATTAGTGTTTGATATTAGATTTTTAGAGCCTGTGGTGTTTTAAACACTTATATTCAAGTTTACTTTTGATTAATATTATGTAATATGCTTTTCACAAGGCCTATAAACATACCTGCTTTTTTGTATCACTCTATATAAAGTCAAGGTTATGTAGTATAAAATGCTAATGTGAGTTACAACAAGAGTTACAATTGACTGAGTAGACTCGAAACATAAGACAAGAATGCTTTATTGGTTGTTTAAGAGGGTTACCATTAGTCTATGAGACACCAGGGCTCGGTATTCAATATAAAGATATACCTAAACCAATGCGAGCTAGCACATTGTCGTATGTGTAGTTAGAATCGACATAGACTTCTGCTAGAATTAGCAGCTGTTTTGCAGCGCTATTAAAATCACAGCATATAATAATAGAGGGAGTCTATAACCATTTAGTTATAGGTAAGATACTTAATAAGCAAAATGATGAGCTTTACCGAGTGATATTGTTTGAATGTTTTACTAGCATGCATTCAGCACGGTCCTAGTGTAATGTTTTGAGAGGCTGTTCACTGAAGCTTTTATTGACATCGTTTTTTTAATAAGACAGGTACTATATATAGCACACTACTCTGACTCGATATAGTGTTTACTTTAAGGGAAACTGTTTTTATTACACCTATTCAAGATGTTTTTGAACATCAGTATTCTTGGTACTAGATTTTTGACAAGTGAACAACTGTCTACTTTTCGACAATGTAATCTGGATTACAATGTTTAGTATTTATGTACTCGGTATGTTACTGAGGGACATTGTTAGAATGGTCTACTAGCCTGCATTCAGCATGGTCTTAGAGCAACGTTTTGAAAGGCTGTTTACGGAAGCGTTTTTTGACATCGGTTTTTTAACAAGTCAGGCACTATTAACATTATACTATTCCTGACTTAGAGTAGTGATTGTTTTAAGGCAGTTTGCTTATAATATACCTATTTCAGGTGTTTGTGAACATCAATATTTTTAAAACTAGATTTTGGATAAGTGAACAATTGTTTGTCTTTGACAATGCATTTTTGAATTGTAATGTTTAGTACATCTGAATGCCTCTAGTACTATGAACAGCAACCACACCTCCATCTAATTGCAAGATTCCTTAGTGATTGATTGAGTCTAAATTTTTTAATTGTTAGAGAGTTGCTATTGGATGTTGCTTACTATTTGAATTCAGAAGTTTTGGTTGTTTAATTGTGATCTGAAGAAGCGTGCCATGAGCACGCGAAAGCGCTTATCCTTTTGTTTTTATGTTGACTACTGAATAAAAGAAGATTGTGCTCTCACTTCTCGTGGTGTGTCCTGAGGTTTTCGTTTGGATAATATAAAAATAGAGGTAGGCATGCATTCTACACTTCTGGCAATAGTTAGTTCATTAACACTATTGTAAACTCTTAGAAATCAAAAGTTATGCAGAGATTTGCCTACTTCACCAGCTTGAAATGTGCTGTTTTCCTGTGCAATATTACCCTGTTTTCTAAGACACTGCATTTCTGACAAACCATCTTCTCAATATTTTATTAAACTGATAGGTTTTCCTAGTAAATATATTCAGAAACTGTAATTCTTTGAAATATATGTAAAGATGCATTTTTGGGAAGTGTGGGTAAAACCTATTCTCCTCAATTGTTTTTCTTGCCTGCAGCCATTGCATAAGGGTGCACCTTTCCTATGCACTCACATTTTTAAATGTCTAAAATCCATCTGACAGGTCAAATCTGATGGCTATGCAAGACATGTCACTAAACATATTTATTTTTTCCATTTTTTTGTGGAAATTATTTTTTTTTTCATTTCCATATTATTTTGTAAATGAACCTTCAGTTTTTCTGGTTCTTGTACATAAAATATGCTTTTTCTTGCATTATCATCATCATAATATTTTAATTTGTACACTTGTACAGATATAATAATACCATTCAGAAATAACATATATTCCACACGTAACATTTGATTCATCCTTTGCGTGTTTTTTTTTTCTCTTTTGTTATTCATGACATAAACTCTTTATCCTCTTTATCCTCTAATGGCAATTTAAAAGGCTCATCTGCTCTGAATTTAAATCACTGTAAAGTGTTTTCCAGACACCTAAAGAATCAGAATCAGTCAAAAGGCCTCATTTGGTGGTTTGGTGATAAATCTCATTATAGGTCCTTGTTAATGCCTACTAAGTGCATATATACCTATATGTATTAGAGCAAAGCTTCCAGAAGGTTGCATCAACCAGACATTTCATGCATCTCCAATATAGGCACTTGTACATCTCTGGCTTACAGTTATGCTCCCTCTGCCAGAGTTAGTTCTTTGCTTTTGACAGTTTATCCTTAAGTGTTATGTCATAAGCTCATGTAGTAGCTGTATACAAATGCCTTTTTTCAAATTAATTATGATAATCCTTTCAGCTAGTATTATGGCAGATACTACAGTTATAGTCTGTTGACCATCAAAGCATCTTGCTAAACCCATGCATTTATCTTCCACAGTTACACAGTTCTTCATTGTTATCATGCTGTGCCATAATATTTTGCTTATATTATAAAATGGTGTGGTAGCAACATAATTTCAGTACTATCTTCTTCTATGACACACTTACAGAAACAGAACATCATACACAGGTTCATAGGTAGGTAGGTACTAGGCTATCGGACCTAGAGCCAATATAAGCATAGCCAAAAAGTTCCCTGGCTTTCGCCACCCAAAAAAAGTTATTTTCCTGTGCCCCTGTCGAGCAGAGCCACAGAGGTGATCCCTGGGGTGAATTTCCTATTTCCCATCCAATTTTCTAGATTCCACTTAAAGAGGGCTAATGAGGGGCTTTGCTTGACCTAGTCTGTTCCAGAGTATGGGAAGTCTCTAGGTCAGGAATCTATCCCTATCTATTTATATAGGGGAAACCAAGAGAGCCTTCAAGGTAAGACTCTTGGATCATGTTAGAGATATAATTAATAATAAAACTGAAAGCCCTGTTGCTGGACATTTTTTTGAAATGCATAATAGTGATGAAAAGATGCTACAGGCAACAATTTTAGAACAACTGCCTGATAATAATTATGAACAGTCAAAAATTAAACAGATGTTGTTGTATAAAGAAACAGTCTATATATTGAAGTTTAAAACTTTATTTCCACATGGATTAAATGAGGATTTTAATTGGAAAATGCTGCTAGTTTAATTTTTTAAGTATTTGATTGTTTAATTGTTTTAATTAAGTGATTTAGTGTGTATATAAGCATTGTGTTTTTTACTTGTTCTGTACTCCTTGAAGGCGAAGGCCGAGACGTCAGAGAGACAGAATTTCTGCATTAAATCGTGTTTGGTGAATCCAACTGTTGTGCTTTTTCTACTTGTTTTGGTGCCTTGTTGTTGCTGCTGGTGCTTATGTCGACGGATTCACTTGCACAGTTTCCACGAGTGCTGCGTGATACAATGGATGGCAGCCAGCTTTCATTAGACAACTTTGTGAGCAATGTCACGGATAGAGGTGAGCGACAGCTATTAAATAGAACTGGTTCTGAAAAGAACAACACACTCTGGGACAAGTGGGAAGATGACCGGAATAAACGCTTCCCTAATCCCTTTTGTAGTGTGGGGAGAAAGACTTTTATACCGGATAATGTAGAGCACAAATTGCTACTTGAAAACTTGGAGAAAAAAATGATTAAAGAAACTGCAACGTTTTTTAACATCTGTGGACTGCAAAGATATATTGATACAGAGACAACACCTAGAGGGTTAAGGGTGTTTAAAGATCCAACCACACCTTTTGACCTCTCTAAAGATTCGGACATTGTGTTTCACAAACGATGGGTATCTGCAGCTCACAATTGTGTCACTGAATGGCTGCACATCCTAATTGAACGCGATCGTCTAAAACAGAAAGAGTTGTGTATGGATATCAAGAAAATGTGCGGTGATATATCTAAATGTGTCTCTACATCCTTTTTGGATGAATTTCTCATACAAGTTAATGATAAATTGAAAGACTATGAATTAACACTTATTGAGAGAAAAAAAGGTAAATTGATCAGAGACTTGCGTGATTACGAGCTAAATAAAGCATTTGTATCAAGAACCAATCGTCACAGGGGACGTAAACACGTCAGGTTCCAACAGGAAACAGACAGGACACGTCCTTTGAACTCATCAGCGTCGGCGTCGGAGAATGGTTATACTTCCTTTGAAGACGATGGGGCCGATACAGATTTTCCTCATTTACCAGCAGCTGAACATCCAGAACATCTACGGCAGAATTTTCGTTCAGATCTGCCACAAGCCCAGAGAGACACTTCACGGCAGAAACGCCAACGTGAATACACTGAATATGCAACTTCAGAACCATCCAGACGAGGTGGCTATAAAAGAGGTAAATGGTAGCGTTGCCTCTAATAATTTGGATAATTATGTCGTGAATTTGTCTAACTATGTATTTAATGATAATCAACTTTCGGTGTTAAATCTGGGTTTAAAATTCATCCCTACAGTTGTCTCTAGACTTCATGATATGCAAATGGATGTATACAGATTTAGCAGGAAGCTTTATCTAAAATACTTTTTTAGTTTGAGTGCTGATAGTGAGGTTAATGCTGTAGATTCAAATTCTTCAAGTTTAGATGACAGTTTTTATTCATGTACGTCAGACGAACCACTTAATGCTTATGTAAAACTCAATACAGAGAATGTACCTTCTAGCAGCAACTTTATACCTAAAGTTATGAATTATGAAGTGTTCAACTTCATTAAAATGGTGAATCACTCTGTAGAAATAGGCTACCATGAATTTATGGAAAACAAGAACAATATTAAATATAATATGTCTTACCGAGAATGGAATATTTTAATGGAATTAAGTAAGAATAATAATATTGTTTTCAAAGCTGCGGATAAGGGTAATAAACTTGTTGTTTTAAATGCGACTGATTATTTTGACATGTGTATGTTACATCTTAATGATAGTAACACATATGAAGTATGTGATATGGATAGGTATAATGCAGCTATTCTACAATATAGTGAACTTATACAGAAAGGCTTCAGATTAGGGTATTTTGAGATGAAGGATATTAAGAACAAATTTCAGGCAGATGGTTGTGGCATGGCATATTTCTATTGCCTGCCTAAAATTCATAAAAATCTTAGGAAACCTTCTGGTCGCCCTATAGTGTCAGGACGTAATTATTTTCTACGTAATTTAGGAATATTTCTACACAACTATCTGTTATCATATGTTAAAAAATTACCATCATTTTTAACAGATGTGTTTGATTTTCTGAATAAAATTAGTGACATTAAATGGAAGAAAAGCATGTATTGGTTGACTGTTGACGTCAAAAGCCTATACACAAATATTAGCCACGAGTTTGGTATAGAGGCTTTGAGACTGTTTTTGGGACATTCCCCTGTTTCAGAATTTATTATTGAGTTATTGTATTTTTCTTTAACTAATAATTATTTTGAATTTAATCACATTTTATATCATCAGAAACGAGGCACTGCCATGGGGGCTTCTTTTGCCCCCATGTACGCTAATTTAGCGATGGGACTTTTTGAGCTGGAGTATATCTATAAACATAATTTTTTTCAGAAACATGTTATTAGATATTATAGATATGTTGATGATTTAATTTTTTTAGTGGAGGGAGAACAGTCTTTGGCCCTACAATTTATTTCAGATCTAAAGTCCAATAGATTTTTTTTGGATTTTGATGGTCTAATTATGGACACACGACTACCTTTTTTAGATGTGATTCTTGATATTTCCAGTGGTTATAAATTAATAACTTCAGTAAATAGGAAATTTGAAGGTCCAACACAATATGTACATGGGGATAGTGGACATGTTCCACATACAATACGGTCTTTACCATATGGAGAAATGTTACGGATATCTAGACTATGTAATGAAACAACAGAATTTAAAAGAGAAATTGACTTGTTGTATAACTCTTTCTTATTGAGAGGGTATAATATGACTGTTTTGGATGAAAGTTTTAATAAATTATGTGAATATTCTCAGAGTTATAAGAAGAATAGGATACATGATAGGAAGTCTGGTTTTTCAATAAGTCAAGATAAACAGAAACAACAGGAGGTTATTTATTTTGTTACCACCTACGGATGTTACACATCTGAATTTATAAAGATTATTTCTATGTTTTGGAAATATTTTAGTACTTTGGGTAATGTTAAATCTTGGTTAAATGTTAGCTTGAAATTTTCATACAAAAGGGGAAGAAATATTAAAGACTTTTTGGTCAAAAGTAAATTTAGTTTTCCAATTGAAATAATGACAGATAGTATTAGTTATAAAGGGACTCATCAGTGTGGCAAATGCAAGGCTTGTAGTTTTGTGATTTCCAGCTTTGAGCACATTAATGGTATCCCTTTTAGGGTAAATAACTATTTTTGCTGTAATACTGAGAGGGTTATTTATGCTTTAAAATGCCCTTGCCACAAATTTTATATAGGGGAAACCAAGAGAGCCTTTAAGGTAAGACTCTTGGAACATGTTAGAGATATAATTAATAACAAAACTGAAAGTCCTGTTGCTAGACATTTTTTTGAAATGCATAATAGTGATGACAAGATGCTACAGGCAACAATTTTAGAACAATTGCCTGATAATAATTATGAACAGTCAAAAATTAAACAGATGTTGTTGTATAAAGAAACAGTCTATATATTGAAGTTTAAAACTTTATTTCCACATGGACTAAATGAGGATTTTAATTGGAAAATGCTGCTAGTTTAATTTTTTAAGTATTTGATTGTCTAATTGTTTTAATTAAGTGATTTAGTCTGTATATAAGCATTGTGTTTTTTACTTGTTCTGTACTCCTTGAAGGCGAAGGCCGAGACGTCAGAGAGACAGAATTTCTGCATTAAATCGTGTTTGGTGAATCCAACTGTTGTGCTTTTTCTACTTGTTTTGGTGTCTTGTTGTTTTGCAGGAATCTATCCCTCCAGCATGTTCTGTTTTTATAGTGGCATGGTTCAGGTCCTTAGAGCATGTGGCACAGAGAGATTGGGGTTTCTTTAAGTGTAGCATGTCCAACAGAACTGGGTTTGGCATGGCTTTGTAAGTTAGGCAGAGGTTGCCTCTGAGTAGGCGATAAGCGACGGAGTAGAGCTGGAGTTTTTTTGAGGTGGCCTGCATACGGCATCTGTTTGAGGTATTTCTGTGGCCTTTCCAGTTGTTGCAGATGTCTTGTGAGGTACGTGGCAAATGGGGCGCTGTACTCAATGATGATTCTGATGAGGGATGAGTAGAGGGGAACAATGACCACTTCTTTTCTGGAGGAGAACCCTTTAGTAATGAGGTGTGCCATGTAGAAGGATTTCCTGACTACTGTGGTGATGTTATTGTCAAAGGAGAGACTAGGGTGCACCTGTGTCGCAAGGTCTCTTATCACACTTTTGATGTTAAGTAGGCTACCGCCTATGTGGTAGTTCATGGGTACAGTGTTTTTCCCAAAGGGGATGACAATACACTTTTTGGCATTGTGCTTGAGGCCATGACTTTACACCAAGCATCAGTCTCAGTGAGGCCCCTTTGTAGAATGTCCACATCATTTGGCGATTCAATTATGGCTCCTAATTTGCAGTCATCTGCGAACTTTATTAGCCAAAGACCTGCTGTATTAGCCTGGACTTCTGAGAAATAGATGCCAAGCAGGAGAGGACCAAGGACTGAACCCTGTGATACTCCACTTGTGACTGGTTTGAAGTTGGATTTGGAGTCGGCTACTTTCACTGTGTGGGTTCTGTCAGTGAGCCAGTTGGCCACCCATCTTGTGACATAGGGATTTATGCCCAGTCTAGTTTATCTATAATTCCAGAGTGGGGGATGGTGTTGAAAGCCTTGGGGAGGTCAAGATAGGCTGTGTGCACCACCTTACCCTTGTCCATGGCTCTGGTGACTGATTCAAAGATGTCAATCAGGTTCAGGAGACATGATATACCTTTTACAAACCCGAATTGAGTGGGGTCCAGCATTTGCAGGTTACCTCTGTCTTTGTTTATATATCAGCCACTCAGACACTACAGACACTCTGGTTAGAATATGACAGTACCTACTAACAGTGTCCTATCCCTTGTGAGATAGTAGGCATGCCAATAAAATGTAAGCAAGACCAGATAGAGGCCAGAAGTTTCTGAACTGCTCACATGCTCAAGCTAGACAGTGCTATGCTGTCAAAATGAGAAAGAAATATGGAGCCCAATTACTGTAATATAGGGGCCATGATGTATGAAAACAAGCCAACATGCCCCAATCGGAATATAAGTCAGAAAAAAAGAGTGGTGGGGGGAGAATGTAGAAAATAAATAAATACCCTTTAGAAAGTAAATATGGATTTGCAAAAACAAAAATGTAAAGTGACAGAAAATTAAGTCAATGGTGTAAAATTAAGGAATGTTTGGGGTCAGTTATGGAGTGGCACATATGAGGTGGGCCTTCCACACTGGAAATTTGAAGGGTGAGATCTTCAACACACAGCAGGCATTACCAAAAGAACTTTCAAGAGGGAGACTTCAGCTATCAAACTTTTTGGCCCTATCTATACATGCTTGCAACTCATATTGCCTGCATTGTCATTTTATTTGTGTTGATGTCAATGGCCCCCTCTGGCAGAGTGGTCTGAAAATCATTCAAAATAAAGTATACCACCCAGAGACCTCCAGGATGTCAAGGTACATTTGTGATTCTTTTGAAGACTGTGATCTCTTTACTATCTGACCTTAGAAATGCTCTCTCTCAAGGCAGAGGGATCTGCAGTAACTGTGCCTTTTAGGGCAGATAATCAGAAAGGACTTTCAACAATGGCAGCCTTGGACTGCAGACTCCATGTGAGGGCATTCTTTTATGCTGATATGCTCTGAGCGGAATTGTTCATGCCAGTTCGATTATCATCAAAGTAGCACTACAATATGGCATCATGGAAATAGTTAATGTTATGTGCCTTAGAAATCTTGAGGCAGAATCCATTTATTTAAACAGATGCCTAAGTACATCATCTATGTATTACTCTGAATCCCTTGAAATTTTAGCAGGGACTGAAAATTCCTTAAATATATCTATTCTGGAATCAACTGTCCCCGCCCTTTGGAAATCTTTCTTCACTATCCCTCTTCATAAAGGTGGAAACTCCACTGACCACGCAAACTACTGACCCATTGACATTCTGTCCCCCCTCTCCAAGATATTAGAAAAATGTATTCACTCACAGCTTCTCAATCACCTCCTCACACACCACTTACTTACCCCCATCCAACATGGATTTCGTCCTTACCACAGCACCACCACTGCCCTCCTCTCCTTCACTCATATCATTGCAGAGGCCCTAGACAACAATAAACTCATTTCCTGTCTCTTCCTAGATCTCTCCAAAGCCTATGATACTGTTTCTCATCCTCTAATACTATCCAAACTCACAAATCTCCACCTATCCCCCTCCACACTTGCCTGGTTTAATAGTTACCTATCTGGCAGGGAACAATCTGTCAAATGGCTCTCATCCTCCTCACCTTTCCTTCCCATCTCCACTGGTGTTCCCCAAGGCTCCATCTAGGGACCCCTTTTGTTTAACATCTTCACCAATGATCTTTACACCTCATGCAAAGAATCCTCCCTTATTCAGTATGCCGACGACTCCACACTTATATTCATCTCAAATAATATTCCTGAACTACACTCCCTGACCCAACAGGCCCTACTATCCACTGAACAATGTCTCTCTCACAACCTATTGATCCTAAATCCCAAAAAGACCAAACTTCTACTTTTCCTTCCCCGTTCTCTTTCTCATCACAAAACCTCCTTTTTTATTGCATCTTCTTACAATACAACTGTCCAACCTGACACCCACACAAAACTCCTAGGGGTCATTATCGATGACAAACTAAATTTCAACCTACACATACTCCAATGTATAAAAAAAAAAAAAAACAGAAACTAGGTCTGCTATATCGGAACAAAAAATTCCTAACCCCTGAATCTAGACTTACCCTGGGCCAGGCACTCCTCCTCCCCTCCCTCTTATACACCGCCCCAGTTCTTACCAATATCCAGGCCTCCACTCTAAACAAACTCCAACAGACTTACCATAAAATAGCCAGATTCATTACTAACTCTCCATACAACTCACACCACTGCATTTCTTTAAACTCTCTTCAATGGCTTGAAATTCCCCAATTTCTGCTATCTTATTAATTTCATATGCTACACTCTATTCTTTATAAACCCTCCTTCTGTCCATCTCTATCTTCCTTAGCCTCCATCTACATCCCATCCCAGACCCTTCGTACTTCTAACCAACAATTACTTGATATCTACCACCCAAAAAGGTCAGTAGGCAAACTACTCTACAAACACTCCCTTGCCCATGCTTGGAACAAACTTCTCCTTGACTTACGTTCAATCTCCCATGCCTCACACTTTAAAAATGAACTAAAAGCTTATTTTCTCAATTCCAGAACCTGCCCTTGCCATGACCCTACCTAGTCTTCCTTCCCTTTATGTACCCTCAAAAGGACCATACTTAGTACCTCATTACACCTATCTCTCCAATGTGATACTATGCATTTGCATAATTTTATACAAACAAAAAATGTTATTGTTGACCTCTTGAACTATGTCAATGTAAAAGTGTTACTTAGCTTCTTTTTAATGCAACTTTAACTTTATGCATGTAACCCAACATATGTGAATCGTTTTGCTATAACTGCTATTATATCAATATTGTTTAAAATTGTACTTGTTTAAAATGTACTACTGGAGCTTTTCTCCTTGGGTCTGCACTGAAAATGGGCCACAAGCCGGTTAACAAATGTCAATAAATAAATAAATAAATAAATATAATAACCTTAGCATTACAATTTTGTACAAAACCCCTAACTTACTACCAGGTGATGGTGAGACTTTTAATTATAGTTAACTGATTTTATTGCCCCAGAAATAGACTTGGACCTGAATTTTTCCTCACAAAAATAGAGACACTTATTTTTTTAGAGGTGATTGCAACCTTTACTCTTAGAAAGTTCATAATCCAAATGCATGCTTGACCATTTTAAGAGTTGTCATTATCCATCCAACTATTCAGCATCTACAGTCTTAGAACTTGAAACACTTGACTGTGAGTACCAGCATTGTCTCTTCGAAAAGGTCTGTAAGGTAGCATCTAATCACTTGGTTTCTAGATGGAATCCTTGAGCTTTCTATTATAATAGCCTCAATTATCTGCTAGACATATTTATGCCTACAACCTTGATTTTTCAAATATTAAAAAATAAATTATTTTGGTGGTGCATCAAATTAAAAAAAAAGCTGCAAAACCATGAAAGACAACTGAAGAATCTAGAGAAATGCCTAATATCGCTAATAAATCTACACTTCAAGTGTCCTTTGTAAGGCTTAGCAGAGCAATGTACATTAGTAAATCTGATTATACGAGACATCTTGTGTGCGGTGTACTATATAATAAGAAGACCTCTTCCAAGTAATTTGATGGCAATGAATATACCAGGAACTGACTACTGACATGAAAACTTCAGCTGATGTAGTAATGAACACACAAGGCACTATAAAATAAATATGATTTATTAAAGATTAAGAGCTTTCATCCTGTTTGTAACACAGACTTCTTCAGAATCACAATAATCCATTCAATTAACATTTACATAACCCTCAGTTGGAGTTTTTGTGTAACTTGATGGCAAACAGATATAGAATGATGATATTAGACAATTAATAGGAATAAGAGTAAAACCACGGACATTCCAAAGAATGTTTTAGTGCAATGGGGGTAATGATAACGCTGTTTACACTGCCGACTGCTGGAGAGTGATACCTGTTCTACAATAGTTCAGGAGTTAGTGACTAAAGTATTAATGCTATAAAATGTATGATTGGTCCTGGTTCTGATGGCATTCCTGGCATCATGCTGTGGAAAGACACCATGACAATAATTACACTTTAATTGAATTGCTCAAATATTTTTTGTCTTATGTCTCAATTGCACAGGCCTGGAAAAGGGTTATAACAGTGCTGATTTAAAACATTTGCAGCAGGGCTGATCCCAGTAAATTACTACCTCACTTCTTTGACCAGTCTGAATGGCAGTCTTTAAAAGAGTTTTACTTAGACTATTTCCATATCATATCAACTAACACCAACCAACACAGAATTATAAAGAGGGGGAACATGCATCACAAACTTACTGTATTTTTATGCCAACACTGTGGATGCCATAAACCTACCCTTTGATACAGTATGACTGGACCTACAAAAGGCCATCTCTCACCAAGCTACAACTGATATACTCGGCAACTTGCACATTAACCTAATTATTATTTGTGGGGGTTCAACAATGGGTAAGTGGTGGTTATTTATGGTTAAAGTAGGCGCATGTCTTTCATATCAAGGTGCTTCACTTTCACTTCAATCCCTCCTTCCAGCAAGGTCTGGTGCACAAAGTTTGCTGATGACATTAGGATTGTCAGCCTGACTTATAATGGGGTCTTACAGTCTTACCTAGATAAGCTTATCTTCTCTGTGGCCTAATTTAGCAATGTTTTTAATATTAACAAATGCACAGTTATGCCTATAAGAAAAAATGACAATATATTCCCTAATGCCATTGATGTTAATAGCCTTCAGGTAACTGATTATTATAAGGACCTCCATATTATTGTCTTGCCTGATCTGATTTGTAGCACCTACATTTGCACTATTTGAAAAAACTTTATTCTATTATACATTTAATAGGATATCAGTTTCTTCCTGCTCCCACACGGTGTTTATAGATTTATATAATTTTCTATTCAGGCTTTTGTTTAAATATGGAGTCTCCTTCTGTATGTACTCAGTTGCCAGTGTAAAGAAACTGGAATGTATTCAAATCAACCTTCTCATGCATTTATCAAGAGCTTTGAAAACGTGAGTATATTTTTCATGTAGAATACGTACACGTATAGTTTGAGCTACTGTATGCTAAGAGGGAATGATATTCATGCATGCAGAGTCTCTTACAATAACATTTTTAGGGCTAACTTCAACTTGACAGTTTTACTTGAATATGGGTGTTAGAGTGGACAACATTAACAGCAGACTGAAAAGCAGAACTTTCTACAAAAAAGCTGCTAAAATCTGAAACATATTGTCATCACAACATAGGTCTGCTGCTTCACTACTCATCTTCAAGAATAAACTCGATCAGTATTTTGCAGATTTTAAATTTTATCAAACTACTAGGTGGCTACAGACTCTCTAATAACCAATTTTGGTCTATTAGTCCACTTATGACCTATGATCTATGATCTATGACCCATGCAGTAGGGTGTGGCAAAACAAATAGCTCTAACATAGTAAATAGATTCTGAATTTTCTCTGTGTGTGTTGGAAGGCTCTGCAGATCTTGCTGTCAAAGTGGTTCCTATAAAGCAAATGTTTTAAGATGGCTATGGATGGGATTTCATTAAGTTGACTGTAATATTCAGAGACTGATTCCCATAATTAGACCAAACTGTCTGGAGAGGGTACAGTTAGTAACCAATCATCTAAGTATGGTAAGATTCTAATCCCATGTACTCAGTCGGTACCCCATAGGTTGTGGTGAGACCAAAGGACAGGCTCCTGAATTGGTAATGACTGTGGCCCTAAAGCAAAGCAATGTCATGGATTCCTTGCTGATCCACGTGTTGAAAAACGTCCTGGATGTATTCAGAGCAATTCCAATCTCCGTCTGACATGCTAAGTAAGTTCTTTGCACTAAGGCCATTCTGAAATGTTCTTAAGGAATACATTGACTTAGGCCGATGATATTAAATATTGATCTGAATCTGTTTTTTTGTACACCAAAAAGAACCTGGAGAAAAATCTTTGTCCTTTCTCATCTGTTGAGATCACTAGTATGGCTCTTTTTTGCAGGGGTTTGAGCCCCTGTTGCTTTGTTGCTGTTTTAATGGAATGGTATGTCCAGGAAGGACTGTCAGAGAGTTGGTGGAGTGATTACTAAAAATATTTTCTAACCTCTGAATGACATGTCCTGAATCTATTTATCTTGACTGATCTTTGACAACTGTGGCTGGTGGAGGCAGAGACATAACAAGAGTAGGGCAAACTGAGATGGCTGCCCTAGACAGTAGAGTCAGAAGACACAATCAGTAGCCTTACTGTGGTGCCAATTGCTCCATGGCTGGAAATGCAAGCATTCTTGGTATGCATTTAATCAGCCACAATTGCACTTTTGCAGCTGCTTAAATAATTAAATGATAGTCAGTATGTGAAGACATCAAACAGCTGTGATATATGTGCATAATAGCATTTTGCTATGTTCGCAGACTGACTTTTGCAAGAATAGCAGTGCATTTATTCACACAAAGAGCCAAGGAATCTATTTGCTATCTTATGAAAATAAAAGTGACCACAGTTTGGGTCTCAGCTTTAGGGAAGGAGCACTGATTAACCTAGCAACAGTTTTAGATGGAGCAACAGTGTCCTAAGAATTCCTCCCAAGTGAAATAGTTTTGAAGAAGTTCAGCAGTGGTGCTGCATGTCATGAGGCTGAGTGCAATCTCCTGGTAAGTAATGGTACCACTGTCTCTCTGCTGGAAGTTTCCAAAATAGGTTTAGCCCCTGCATTCGCTACTTGAGTGACTTTGCTGTAGGCCAAGCTAGAATTATATTCAGTACTGGTTCCTGTGCATTCTGATATACAAACTCTGCAGAGACTAGAATTTTATGCCCACAACCATGGAGACCCCTTCCTTGCTCCTCCATATCATTTGAGGTCTCATTTTTGTCAATATTGAACAGAAGGGTATTTGCAAATCGGACATTCAAAAATGTCATCTTGGTATCCTCAAAAATAAATCTCAATTTCAGCCAGTGTTGCTGGCACATGGCTATGCTGGTTTCTGCTGCCCTGACTGAACCTTTGGCCTCACTGTCTCACTCATCTGATCTCTGAAAATGCAGAATAAGTGAGTGTGTTAGGTAGGTCAACACCCTCACTAAAATTGCAGTGCATGTGATCATGCATCTTCTAGATCAGCCCATTGTGTCTGGACAACAGGGCTCTGTAACATGGAAGCCTTTCTTATGACTGCTATGGAGATAGCAAGATGCACCACAGGAGAATGTGCCTAAGTGGTGCACAATCTGTGAGAAGGCAGAAATTCTGTATGCTTTAAGTAGAACTGTGGCTACGTGTCCATGTTTTCCTTTGCCACTTTCAGTTTATCTTTCAAAATGTACATCGAAGGGAAACCACCCAGGAAGATTTTGAGGAAAAAGTGATAAGCCTGTTGCAAATTCCTTTGGGAAAGGGAGGGGGTTGTGGGCACCCATTCTCTCTTTTTCTCAATCTTCCATCACATATAGAAATGTTTCAAAATCTGGAAATACTTGAGGGTATCTTGGAGAAGCATTACTGTTTTCCTCATCCACATTAGTAACTAATGATTCCACAGGAGGAATTCTGTGCTTAGCTTCTTGAGGAGCCTTCTTGGGTACTTTTTGAGTGGGTTCCAGGGATTCTGAGGAGCAAGATAGCCTCTTGGGTGCTTCACTTTATAAGGTGATGGTCACAGCAGATTTGTCAGGCTGGCCTGGGTCCTAAGTTATATAGGCTCAAAGGGCCCAAATGGTGAAGGATGTCAAGTCTGCATTAGCTAGTGAATATCTGATAATGCTTGGGGTCCAAGTGTCATCTGCAGAAAGTGTTGTTGCACTGTTATCAATTCCAAGGTAATTGGCACTGTCAACAATGGATGCAGTACAAGAATATAACTCTGACTATGATCCAGGTGACCTGACTTCAGTTACAGTGTCAAGAAGCCTCTTGGAGCAAGCGGGGAAGAATGATATGGCTTCATCTGCTCCACTTTTTCAGAGGGCAGGACAGAGATGGCACACAGATGGAGGCAGACCACTTCCCTATACCTCTGGTGGAAACCAGCACTTAAAATGGTTGCAGGGTTGGATTACAAGTCAGGAAGGAGGGAGCTATAAAACTAAAAACTGCCAAAGAGTATAATACAAAAGGAAAACTGTGTCGTGTATGCAGAAGTAGTAAATACACACTTCAGCATGATAAAACAGCAGCTCAAAACAGAGAAAAATATAAGTACCTTTACTGCAGCCTGAGACAGTCACTGTAGGCAGCATAGTATGTTAAGCAATGAAAAACTGCAAAACAGGATGGAAAGTGACATGATAGGTTCAGTTGTAAAAGTCAAGCAGTCTGAGAAATCTGCAGGTGCCAAGTGGAACTATGCCTGCGGTGTATATTCCCAGTCATTACCAAAAATTGACCATTTTTTCAGACCTCCTAGTTTAGTCCCGAAAAAAGATCTGGCAACAGCCAATGAATAGTTTAAAAAAGAAGAAATGAGCGTCAAGTTCAACGAGATGAAAAATCATGCTGCTTGAGACACATACCAAACTACACATCTCTCCAAAACCTTATTCTCCCTTGGCCTTAAATTCTTGAAATCAAGACAACAAATAACTGAAGCACCTTAGCTTATGGTTATGTGCATAACTAATGAAAGACTCAAACTATCACTACTTTATCTTTATCGCTACTCTACTCACAGTCGCATTCAGTATGACACATCCTCTTCCTAGATGCCAGAGTTACAGTGAGTAAAGATGGCCTTTTATAATTTACTCAGCATGCCTTCCTAGTAATAAGTGCAGGCCCAGTTCTAACACTTTCAGGCTTCAGAAACATTAAATACTATGTAACTTTATCTTGCAGTATGAAAACCAATGAAAAATCCTCAATTAAGCTATATGGTTACACATGACAAATGGATGCACATTACTAATTGTTTCATAATTTTTCTGGTGAAAGAATCTCAGACTTTGCCTAATTTTTTCCATTTCTCACATTGTACACCCCCTTCCTAAAACATTCACACTAGCATGCAAGAGGGTGGGGATTTAGGACTTACAAAAATCCTGCCCTAGCAGCAATATGATGGAGCCCTGGTCCCAGGCAGGTTGCAGTAAGTTTGGGAGGGACATGTTGGATTTGGTAGTCCTGGTAAACAAGGAGAGGCTTCTAGGAGCAGCTGAGGGGGTCCTAAATCATTTTTACAAAATGTGGACAGTGATCAGACACCTAAAGACAAAGTCTTGGACACTGTATCATCTAGTGGAAGAAATGATATTCCCACATGACACACCAAGACTGTCAGGTATTATCAAGACCAGATAATGCAATGTATTGGATTTAGAGCTGTCTGCAGGCAAACTTCAAGATCCAAATCTGCTCTTAAATGCATCAGCTAAGCTTCTTACTGTGTCTTCTGAGACTAACTACATTTATATCTACTCTATGGCTGCCATCAAGTAAGATAATCTTCCACAAAATATTTACTTCAATTTTACTTTTCCATCCATAACTTGGGATCTATTTATCTATAGACCTTTGTAAGGCCCTACTGTCTGGCTAGAAATCTCCTCTCATCCTCTCATCTATTAAACGTTATCATAGACCATTACTTATAAACACAAGGGCACTGCTGGAACACAGGAGCATGACAAACGGTGATTTCATAGTCACTTTGTGTCAGCTTTATAACTATTAATTCAGAATAAATTCTGGAGAACTGTTCAACTGCAAAACAATAGTTCATGAAATGGTGGTCCAATGCATGGCATACTGTGTTCAAAATACAAAAAAAATGAGTAAAGTTACAAGGAAGCAGCTACCAAGTAAAAATGTACTCTAGTGGTCAATAAACAGTGACATCAGTGCATCACTATACTTATTACCCAACATCATAAGGTCTACAGTGAATCTTTGCAATTTAGTCCTTGAAGGTGACTGTCTGATGTTAATACCCATGTTGCACTTAGTGCTTCAAAGCATGTTTGCACTGCTGAATGTAGCACTATACCCCTCATACCATGATACCCCATGAATGCCAGTTTCTCAGGAACACACTGAATTGTCTTTCCCACTTTCTTTCCTTTACAGTACCTTTATCATTTTTAGCAATATTTGAAATTATGTGTTGTAGATATATATTTAAAATTAGTGTAGCACTGAGTGACACAGTGATGTAGTGGTTAACACTGTTGCCTCAGAGCAAGAAGTTTTCCGGTTCGATTCTTGGGTGGGGTGCCTTCTGTGTGGAGTCAAATTTGGAATTGCACGTGGTAAGTATATAATACCATATTTTTTAACAACATTTGGAATTGTGTGTGGTTGATGTATAACTACACACTATTTTTAACATTTGGCATTTAAATGTTCAACTACTGAAACATTAAATAACAAAAGATCATCCAACAAAATGTTGGCATTCAAAACATTGATAAGCTTGACAAATGTGCTCCCCCCTTCCTGCATCCC